>NW_004955510.1:703273-754156 GCF_000276665.1 Chinchilla lanigera
AAAAAAAAAAAAAAAAAAAAAAAAGAAAGGTGTGCAGAGCAGAGCTGCTCTGCTCATGGTGGCTGGGGAAATAGCAGGCAAGACATGAATGCAAGAGATGCACACTTTGAAGGCAGGGCCCACCTCCAATGGGGTCACAGCTCGTAATAGCACATTAAGTTATAAATACTACTGGATTAATTGACTGGTGAGTATAGTGTCTCCCTGATCCAGTTGCCTCTCTGTGTGAATCTCTTAATCCATGGAAATTGATGATTAAGATTAGTTGGAACCCCACAAGTTTCTTAATGTTTACTGAACTAGAAAAACTAGGTCTGCACTGATTTTGCTAGATTTTTGAGAATATTGAGCAACTTAAGATCTTTTGCTAACAATTTGGTGAAAAGTAGTCAGCTTCTTCTCTATGTTTCTTCATTTTTGGTGGTTTTAAAATTTTCTCCAACATAAATTTATAGGTCATGTCTTCTGTTTGGTAAATTTGTTGATACCCATTGATCTTAAGGGCTTTCAGATCCATGGGTATATTCTCTTTATTTATAAGCATATTTATACCTGTTTTTCTTGCAACCATTATTTCAGTCTGTTGTTGTCTTCATATTTCATCTTTTATGTACAAAAGTTTTAAAACTTTTATGTTCACATCTTTCAACATTTTCCTTTGTTAACACAAGAAATATAAGAAATGTGTTACTATTAGGTTTAGAAAAGATCTTATTTTAGAATTTAAAAACTATCACTTTGTTTTCTTCCTGTTTTTTCATTGATTTTTAAAAGCAAATATTTAACTTCAACCTATCTGACATCTGTATCAATGAATGGAGAGAGAGAGAGAGAGAGAGAGAGAGACAGACAGACAGAGAGAGAGACAGAGAGAGAGAGAAAGAGAGGGAGAAAGAAAAAGAGGACAGAGAGAATAAGTCTTTTAAATGAACAAAGAGGGATTAAAATTTTAATAAAGTTGACTTTAAAAGGAAGACGGATGTGTTGGCCTCCATGAATATCAACCAGCCCAGACCTTTCCTGGACAGCTATTGTTATTTCAGTCTAGATTTACTGGCCCAAACTGAGAGGAAATGCTTACGATCACAAAAAGTTCAGTCTTCATATTATGTGAAGTGGCCTACAGACCATAACATGGTTATTTAAAATATTTGGATGCTTGTTAAAATGTGTAGTGGTTAAGGACTTAGGCTTTTGGGACATGGAGACCTGGATTCACATCTTGTGTTGTCACTTATGGGGGTGTGTCTGAGGAGAAGCTGAATATGTTAAGCCTCAACTTTTCACCTCTTAAAAGCGAACAATTACATTACCTACCTCACGGTTAGGGTAGAAAGGGTAAGTGAGAAATAAAAGTTTGCATTTAGGAAGATGCTTGGTTCAGAGAAAGTTCTCCATAAATGGTCATTGTCAATATTATTAATTTTGGCTTTTACTCTCTTTTGTGTGACCCTCAGTGTAGAGTAGGATGAATAATGACAAATAATATACTGTCTGAGGCAGGATGTGCTGAGATTGTGAGCTGTTTCCTCTCTTTATCGTGCCATTTTCTGGCAGTGGTGGGGATAGGGCTGGGGATTTTTGACCACTTCATGCTGTCATTCAGTGAGGCTGCTTTTGGGTGGCACCCTGCTGAGCAGTTTGTGGGAAGCTTATTTCTTTCTGCCCCTGCATTCCCTTGGCATGTTAGTGCAGGGATACAGATGAAATTGAAGCTAAGACTAACCAGAGCAGAGCACTGAATGCTAATTAGCCTGTCAGTGCTGCAGATGTTTCCGAAGGGGAAGGGATAATGCACCCTCTACCTTGCAGGGAGCATGCAGAGTTCACTGCCCGGGAAACAGCTGTGAGGCAGAGAGAGGCAGGATGGAGGCCTTTCTGCTTGTTAAATGCTCTGAAGACAGGTGGGCAGGGGGCCAGGGCAGGTAGGGCAGAAGTGACTCAGGTCAGGTCCAAGCCACAAGGAAGAGAAGAACTGACCTATCTGACCACATTTGTCTGTGTGTATTTTGAGAAGGATAAATGAACCTAGATGTTAAAGTGATAAAAACATTTTATGCTGTAGCAAGTGATAGTACAGGAAAGAGCAAAGCTCCTTCCTCAGTTGTGAGGAATCAGGTATTTTAAAGGGAAAACAATTGGGGAGGGGGCAGGTTGAGTGTGGCTGGGTGGACTGCAGAGGTGGAGAGTTAGGGAAGGGGTGAGGAGTTCAGTGGGTGTGAGTGTGGTGTCTGCTAGTTGGCCACCATGAAAGTTAAGATTCCATCCTTGGACAGAGACCTAGGACTCCATTTCAGAGGAAAGACTCCCAGGTCCTGGAGAAGAACACACCTAAATTATAGGAGATATGTAATGGGGCTCTCCAAGGGACAGTAGAAGGATGTAACACTCTAGAGTGACATTCTTTTCCAAGAAAGGTGCAATGGGGATGAGTGGTAAGGTGTTGGCTAGAACACACTATAAACTTTTCTGACAGCAAGAGTACTTGATAGAGGAGCTTGCAGGGACAGGGTTGCTCAGGGTGGCAGAGCTGAGCTGGTTTTGGTCAAATCTCTTCATGCAGGTGTGGTTAGGAACTGTCAGCTCCCCTGGGTATGGGCAGGGGAAGAGTTGGAGAGCTGGGTGTCTCTTCTGTTTCTACAGTTTGTGGGTAGGCAAAACAGCCTCTCTCAAGTTGTGCTGATGAAAAAGGACAATATATGTGAAACGACATGGAAAATGTTAATGTTTATTTTTAATACTAAGAATTGTAATTGGAGAACTTGGCTTCCTCTTGTGTTACGAATGTGTAGTGCTGGCTGCGTAAATGGCCAGGTCTTCGGGATGGGGCGGCACCTGAAGGCGACACTCCCAGACATGTTTTTCATTCTCTTTGTGCAGGGATTATTTCTGACTGACTATATGAAGTTCACTTGCCTTGTTATTTTCCCCCCTTTTCTTTTGGACTTGCTTAAGGCATAGCAATCTAAAATCCATTGCCAACAGAGAAAATTTTTTTTGAAACATGCTAAGTATGCTCAAAGTGGGAACAAGATTATTTTTTAATTTTAAAAGTTTTTTCCCTTGTATTGGTATTATGCTTAAAAAGAAAGAGTTTGATGTTCCAAACTACTTTTCTGCCCTGTATCCATGAGATATGCTACTTGGAAAACATTCAGTTGCCTGATAAAAACTGTGACTTCATTTTTCACTGTAGAGGACTGACAGAAATATTTACGTGAAGCTCTAGTTTATCAACTTCAAAGCTTAATTGAGGCAAAACACTGTTTGAATTTGGATGAAAACACTAGGTGGAGTTTTGTTTTTACATTGTACTTAATCTTCTCTCCCAGGGGAATAGTTGCTTTTTAACAGGAATGTTAAAGAATGATGTCCTCTGTTTTTATAATGCTTTCATCTCTTTAAAGTGCTTTTCATTATCTCATTTGATCCTCACAACAAATTAGAGAACTCAGAGCCTAAGGGTCAGTGTGCTCCATGCATGGGAAAAGAAGCTGCAGCCAGAGATGGGGCAATATCAGCGGTGCAGCTAATGATGGAGGCCAGTACTCTTGAGTTCTCACTTTGGACCCCATCAAAAGATGTCCCCAAGGAGACCACAACAGGGATGAGATATTGCAAATCTACTAGAAATTCATAGTTAAACTTTATAACTTCAGTGGAATGCTTGGAGAACTTGTTTTGAGGTTACATTGAGATTACTGCTCAGCCTATTTAATATCCTGTAAAACAACATTTGGGAAGGTTTAAAACTTAGAATGGTCTCTTCTCAAGTGGGATGTTTCCTTTTTCTTTTTTTCCAAAATTGCTTCATTGAGATAGAATTTATATACTATGTGATTTGCATATTTGAAGTGTGCAATCCCATGGTTTTTAATACATTGACAGATATAGACAACTATCCTCACAGTCCATTTGGAAGTATTTTAACATCTCAGAAGAAATCTCTGTATTCTTTAGCTATCACCCTCTTATTGCTCCATCTCTCTCTAACCATTGATACCTAATTCACTTTCTGACTCTATGGATTTACTTGAGCAATGGTGCCCCTTTATCCACATAGGATATATTCCAAGGCCCTAACTGGATGACCAATACTGCTGTGCACATTTGTGGACATATTTTTCTGTGCACATATGGTCTTATTTCTATTGGCTAAATACTTAAGAGTGAAATTACTGGGTCAAATGATAATCCAACATTTAAGAAACTCGTAGATAGTTTCCCAAAGTGTCTTCACCTGTTTATTTTATCACTGGCAGTAGACAAGTGTACCCCTTTCTCATGAACTATGCAAGTGCTTACTAGGTAACATTTTGATGTAGCCAGCCATGTAGATATAAAGTGGTATCTCCTCATGGTCTGATTTGCATTTCCTCAATGGTTTAGGATGAAAGCATCTTTTCATTGGCTAATTGGCTATTTGTATATCTTCCTTGAAAGAAAAGTCTATTCAGATCTGTTGCCCACTATTTAATTGGCTTTTTGGTCTTTATTATTGGATTATATTTTCATTTATTGATGGTGACCTTTGAAGCATACAACTTGTTAATTTTGTTGAAGTCTAATTTACCTACTGTCTTTTGTTTCTCATGCTTTTTTGTATCTAAGGATCTATTGCCAAAGTCAAGATCATGAAGATTTACCATTTATTCCCAAGATTTCTTCCAAGAGTTTAGCTCTTACATTTAGGTTTTTGATCCATTTTAAATTCATTTTTGTCTATGGTAGGAAGTGAGAACCCAGTTTGTGTGTGTGCATGTGTGTGTCCATTTGTCCCAGCAATATTTGGTGACAAATCTTTTCTTTCCCTATTGAATGATCTTACACTCTTGCTCAAATCAGTTGGCTATAGATGTTTAGGTTTATTTCTGAGCTCAGAATTCTATCCTTTAGGTTTTCATGTCTATCTTTATGCCACAATAATCTCAATTGCCATTCTTTTTGTAGAAAGTTTTGAAATTAGCCTTATGATTAAAGTATGAAATGTCCCCCCAAAACTCAAATAATGAGGGCTTGATCCCCAGTGCAGTAATGTTCAGAGGTGGGCCCTAGATAGGTGATTGGGTCATGAGGGTAACCATCTTAACCGCTCATGATTAATTCACAGGCAGATGGCTGTTAGGAGGTGGGGCTCAGGTGGAAGAAGTAGGTCACTGGGGTTGTACCTTTGGGGATAGGTCCTGTCTTTAGTCCCTCCCTTGCTCTTTTCTTCCTGGTTGCTAAGAGGTGAGTAGCTTTCACCTACCTGCCCTTTCACTGTGCTGTTTCTGCCTTATCATCAGCTGACCATGGACTGACCCCTCTGAAGCTGGGAGCCAAAATAAATCTTTTCCCCTTTAAATTGCACATGTTTGCTATTTGGTCCCAGTGATGAAAAGCCGACTATCAGGAAGTGTGACTCTTAATATTTTGAGTATTCTAGGCCCCTTAAATCCCATGTGAATTCCATAATCAGTTCTTTTCTGTGTATGGGTTTTTTTAAGAGATGGGGGAGGCTGACTATCATTGGTCTTGAGGGTTCTCAGTATTTTAGCTGGTCTTGTACTGCAGGGCTCAAACAATTCTCTGTCTCAGCCTTCTGGGTAACTGACAGTATAGGTGTGCTCAGATCAGCTAGTTACTTTCTACAAAGAAGTCAGTTAAGATTCTGATTGGACTTACATTGAACATAAGGGTCAGTTTGGGAAGTGTTTTCATTTCATTTTATTTTATTTTTTGGTACTGGGAATCGAACTCATGACTTCAGGCTTACCAGGCAAGTGTTTATGCCACTGAGCTATATCCCCAGCCCAAATATTTTCATTTTAACAGTTTTATATGTTCATTGCAATGTTTTCCAGTTTTTTTTGATCATTAGTTTCAATAATGCCTTTTAGTTTCCAGAGTATAAGTTTGGGACTTATTTAGTAAAATTTATTCCTAAGTATTTTATTATTTTTAATGCTATTGTAAGTGGAATTCTTTTCTTAATTTCACTTTCATATTTCTCACTTGCAAATATACAAAACCACAATTGACTTTTGTGTACTGATCTTATATCCTACGACCTTACTAACCATGTTAATTAGTCCCAGTAGCTTTTTTTTTGGTGGATTCCTTAGGGTTTTGATTTATACCATTGGATAATAACACCTGTGAACTGAAATTGCTTGACTTTCTTTCCAATTTGGATGTCTTTTGTTTTACTTGTCTAATTGTTTTGGTTAGAACCTCTATAACTATGTTGAGTTTTCATAAGGAGAGCAGCCATGTTTCCTCACACTATTCCTGATCTAAGGGGTAGAATATCCAGTCTTTCACTATTAAGTATAAGGCTAGCTGTGAGTTTTTCACTAATGCCTTTTATTAGTCTCTTCCATTCCTAGTTTATTAAGTGTTTTTATTGTGATTGGGCATTTAATAGTATCAAATGCTTTCCTATATTTATTGAGATGATTACGGGACTTAAAATTTTTATTATATTTATATGACTTACTGAAATAATTAAATTTTCAGAGGTTGAAACAATCTTACATACTTAGGATAAATTTCATATGGTCATAGTACATAATTTTATAATATGTTACTTATAGTGTGGGCTAACTTGTTAGTAAAGTTACTCATCCTCTTAAGATGGAGTTATGTTGTGTTGAACTCATTTTAAATAGAAAATATAATAGATTGAAAATGTGTTCAACACACTGGGTATGCCATCATACCTTAACCTAACCTATCTTAAACATGCTCAGATGACTCATATTAGGCTAATTTTGGCAAAATTATTTAGTATGAATCCTATTTTATAATAAAGTGTTAAATATCTCATGTTAGTCTTTTAATTTTTAAGATAAAAAATATCTCATGTAGCTACTCAAAGTTGAGAACTGTATATTTTGTTGAGGCATTTTGGATACATTTTCCTAGAAGATACTGATTTGTAGTTTTTGCCCCTTTTTGTATGTCATTAATACTGGCCTCATAAAGTGATTTGGAAAGAATTTTTTCACTTAATGTTTTGAAAAGTTTGTGAATAATTAGCTTAATTCATGCTTAAATGTTCAGCAAAATTATTATTGAAATACTCAGGGCTTAGTCTTCTTTTTGTGGGTCATTTCTTTGACTCTCAGTTTAATCTCTTGCTATAAGTCTGTTCACATTTCTTCTGTTTTAGTATTTACATCTGGGTAGCAGATCAGCTCGGCCTCTCATGCAATCATGGTGGAAGGTGATTTCATGCTTTGTCTTTACTAGATGACTGGGGCAGAGATATAGTGTTGGCTGGACAGATACTCTGCTGGGAAGAGAGGGTGAAGAGAGAGTGTACGTGTAGGAAGGGAGGCAGCAGGCATGAATAGCT
The DNA here is from genome assembly GCF_000276665.1 of Chinchilla lanigera. NCBI lineage: Eukaryota > Metazoa > Chordata > Mammalia > Rodentia > Chinchillidae > Chinchilla > Chinchilla lanigera. Next base: position 710,613 of record NW_004955510.1, read on the forward strand.
GGGACATAGGGCATAAAGGGTGAATAAACATTTTCAGTGCAAATCCAGGTGTAGAATTTGGAGTAATGGATATGGGTTTAAGCTAAATATTTGGACAAATTTTTCAACAACTGGGATTCTGGCTGGGCTTGGTGTCACATGCCTATAATCCCAGCATATGGGAGGCTGAGGTAGGAGGGTTGATGTGAGCTCAAGGCCAGCCTGGGCTGCAAAGTGAGTTCAAGGCTAGCCTGAACTGCATAGTGAAATCCTGTCTGAAAAAGACAAAAATCAAACCAAACCAATGAAACCAAACTAAACCAATTGATAATGCTGGGAGCTGTCCCCTGTGTTTGGGGTGTCTGCATCGTATAGACAGTTTAGGTCACTCCAGCAGCATTTCTTTCTCTGTAAGGAGCTCTGGTGGTGTAATCTCTCAGTCACTGCCAACCTCAGCTTCCGAAACCACTGCTTTGCTTTGCCTAGGAGGGGCCCAAGGTACAGAGTCTCATGGAGGCTTTTCAAGATGAGGGTTTGTGTTCAGCGTGGATCACAGCCCCCCACAAGCAGGAAGGACCAGTCATTTTTTCATAAATATAAAATATGTCTGCCAGACATGCATGTGTTTGTGTATATAATTTTCCTTTTTTGCTATTTTGTTTTTAAGTAAAGAAACCAAAATGTCTTCCAAAAACAGTCATTTACAGTTGATAAATTAGGATCACTCTTTTGGAATATATTTTGAGAAATATATGTATATATGTGTGTGCATATATGTGTATATATATATATATATATATATATATATATTTATATATAGGAAGAACTACAGGGATATTTTGGAATTTGAGTATTTCTGTTTGTACTTATAAAATTCCATGGGCTGGTGACCTAAACAATAGATGTTTATATTTGCAGTTCTGTAGCCTGGAAATCCAAGATCATTTTCTTCTGAGGCTTCCCTCCCTTCCTTGCAGGTGCTTGTTTCTTACTTTGGCTCACATGCTCTCCCCAAGCCCTGTGCATTATTTGCATGCTAATCTATTATTATGAGGACACCAGTTGTACACGACCTCACTTTACCTTAATTATCTATTTAAAGATTATTTCCAAATACCATCACATTCTGAGGTCCTTCTAATTAGAACTTCAACATACGAATTTTAAGGGAGGCACAGTTCACCTCACAATAGCTGGCTTTGCTTCTCCCCTTGGTGCTGTCCCTCACCATAGTTTTCTTCCAGCAGTCCGATGCTGGAAGCTGAAAAAACTTGGGACTTGGAGACATTCATGCAGTAACTATTTACTGCCTCCCCTGGATCATAACAGATTGAGGCTCTGATGGGCAGGTGGCTGGTATCAACACAGCCTGAGTAGCAGCTCACTGGGATTTCTGCAGATGTGAGCTGGCTCATGGGAAGGACATCCTGCATCTCATTGTCATCCCAGTTGTACCCAAGAAGGTGACACCCAGTAAACTTGTAGACACTCCAGGCTTTAAACAGGTTTTCCCAGAGAAAAAGCAGTAGCACATCTACTTTTGTACTACAAAAAGTCCTCTGATTGCTTTTATGCTTTGTTTTTTGGTGTGAAGCTGATTATATTTGCAGAAAGGCAACTGTTCTGTCGACTCCTACAAGACATGTTATTAGCAAATCTTGAATGTTACCTACTCCAGCAGTTTAGTACCTGACTGGTACAAGTATGTAGGATCTCATGTTCTCTGTGTCTGCCTTGACATATTATTGAAGATTCACTCAATGGCAAGTTCTTCTTAGGAGGCCATTGTTTCTTTTACTTATTTACTTTCTTTCCTCTGATGCTGAGTATTGAACCCAGGGCCTCCCATATGCTAGACAAATACTTTACTATTGAGCCACATCCCCCTTGGTGGGATGGGTTTTCACCAAGTTGCCCAGGTTGGCCTCACACTTGTGATCCTCCTGTTAGCCACTGGGATAGCTGGGATTATGGATGTAAACTCCCACACACAGTAGGAGGCAAAGTTTTGAGTGAATAAAATGATACAATCTCCATATTCTTTCATAGGATATTCTTATATATTATTTCATACAGATCCTATGTAGCCTTTCATTCATGAGTATGATTTTTTTTCTCTTCTAGGAGAAAACAGTACTACTTCATCCAGAAAAGCCAACCTAACATTTATTTTCTTACTACAAATGTCACATTTGGAAAACACAGGAAAGTATAGCAAAAGTAAAAATCAGTTGTAACTGTATCCCTTTTAAATGACTACTGATGCTTTTCTGTTTTACACCTTTCTAGACATTTTCTTTTGGATTGCCCACTCCATATATCTCTGTATACTTATAAAATGATAATAATAATAATAATAACAGTAATGAAATGTTTTCTTTTTAAAAAACTACATGATGATTTATCATGTAAATTTCTTTCAGTATTCATTCACAACATAACAATTTATAGTGGAAAATTACATAACAATTACACAACAATTTATAGTTAGTCAACTTCCTTGAATACCTTTTCACCATTCTAATGCTTAGTGACATTCTAGATTAGGAATGGATCATGACTCTCAGAAACTTTTTTTTTTTTTTTTTTTTTTTTTTTTTGGTTTTTCTCTGGTACCAGGAACCGAACTCACTTGCGCTTGCCAGACAGGCGTTTTTGCCGCTGAGCTAAATCCCCAGCCCTTCAGAAACCTTTTCTTTTGAGTAACATTCAAATAAAAAACACCATGGTCATTATTTTTGCCAATACTTTTTGAGCAAAGATCAGATAATTACATTTTCTGTCCTCCATGCTAATTTGAAATGGCATGCATAGATGCAGCAGGGTCTGTTTATTGGTTTTATGTACTGGCTCATTGATTCTCTCCAACAGCATCAGCACTATTTTCCTTAATTAATAAAATTATAAGTTCAAGTTAAAAATCTTTCATGGTGAATAGAAAACATTTTATGTTCTATTCATGGACTGAATAGAACTAGCATATTGTTCTGGGTGAGATTTAATTTAGTTTTGTACATTTAGTATCTGTATCAATATGATGTATCTTACATATTTTGTTCTGTCCATTTAGCATATTTATTTCTATTTACAACATTTCCTGAAACATACATTACAGTGTAAAATAATAATGATATCAACAAGTATCTTTATCTTTTTCATGCTTTAATGGTAATACTTATAGCATTTGTTCATGATTCTCATGTTTACTGTGAGGTCCTAGCAAATTTACTAGATCTTATGAACGTTTTATTTTCTGCTTAGTTTACCAATTTTTCCTATGGAGAATATATTTTATATTTGACTTAAAATCTTAATTATTATACAAATCAGACAGCTTTTTTTTATCCTTGAACATATTTTACTATATTAAGGGGTTTATCATGGCATCATCCTTTCACTGCTGGGAAAATCCTTTTTCATATATTCTTGAGTTCCATTTGCTAACATTTCATTTAGAATTTTTGCCTTTTTAACTTTCTGATATGCCCTCTTCTTTCCTCATTGCTTTCCCTCTTTGCCCTCCTGTTCCATTTTGATTCAGGGGCACTGAGTTAATCTGTTCTCATGTAGTGAATTGAGGAGTGTTTTATTTTTCCCTTGTGTATTTTGAGAAGAGCTTAGTGACATTGGAAGTTTCACACACTTAAAACTTACTGGAACTTGCCTTTAAAAATGTTGTACCTTGTATCCTTTTAAAGCGTTGGATCTTTGATTACCTATTCAATGTTTATCTTTCCCAGAAAATCATCTATTTTATGCAAAAATCACAAAATTTAGTATAAATTGCACTTATTTATATTTACAATTAAAAATAACTGATCATTTTTTTCATTTGACTTTTCTTCCTGTGTGTGTGTGTGTGTGTGTGTGTGTGTGTGTATTTATGTTTTTGGTTAGACCTGTCACAGGTTGGTTTATGTGTTTAGTCCTTTCAAAGTGCTACTGATCTTTTGTTGTCTATTTTAATTTGCTTTTAATTCCTCCCTTTCTACCTTTACCAAATTGCTGTTGTTAATGCATGAGTATCTTAAACTGAATGTTTAGTTCTCTTATATTTAATGCGCCTCTTCATTTATCAACTCTTTGAGAGTCATTTTGGGCCTATCTCTCATTAAAGTCAAGCAGCTGTAGTTGGTTTTGATACTTGTGTTTGCAGCACGGATGATTCTAGGTTCTCACACTTTATGTCCAATGTTTTTCATGGAAGAATTATTTTCTAGAGCTGGGTGTGGTGGTACACACCTATAATCCCACCACTCAGGAGGCTGAGGCAGGAGGATTGCTTTGAGTTCCAGGCCAGCCTGGGATATATAGTGAGTTCAAGGTCAGCCTAAACTGCATAGCAAGACCCTCTCTCAAAAAAAAAAAAAAGGAAAAAAATCAAAAACAAAAACAGGACATAGGACCAAGTGATTGGTGATGATGCCACCAGTGCAGCCCTAGTCTGTGTCCTTTGTGCCTTGAACTGCCTAGGAACACTGGATCAGGCAGTCCATGAATGGCTGATATCATGGTGCACAGCTGAGCACTGAGAGAACCAGGTACACCCCACTGAATTCCCAGGGACAGTAGAGCAGGTGGCCCATGATCTTGCTGCCCTTGCAGTCTGAGCTTGGGCCCTCCAAGTGCCCTGGGCTTCCTGGAGACACTGGCTCAGATTGCCCATGAATGACTAACACTGCATAGTTCATGTCTGGTCCCATGCTGTGCATGCCTTGAGCTGCCTGGGGACACAGAACAAGGCAGTCCATGATCACACCACCAGTGCAGCCCACATCTGGGGCTTGTGTGTGCCCTGAGCTGCCTGGGGATACTCTATCAGGCAGTCTGTGATCCACTACTATTGCAGTTCATGTATGACACCTGGGAGAATGAGGTACACTCCACCAACTTCGTGGTGACCCTGGACTGCACAGCCCATCTCTGGGGCCACTGAGGGGCAAGTCTGACCACCAGGAAAACTAGGGATGCTAGTGACCTTTGGTGAGCTGCCAGGGAACAGGGAGACTGGGCACTCTGTCTCCAGCATCAAAAATGACAAGACTGAAGACCAAAATGCAATCTCACAACTCCACCCCACTCAGAACAAGTCCAGGAGACATCAACACACCTGAAATCACTCTAATGATTGCAATAAAAGTAAAGAAACAACTCCATCAGGCCTTAGAAGAGGCCAGATCAGAAATAATCTTAGGTAAAAAATGAAATGACAACAATAATGAAAGAATTGCTCAGTACATCTAAAGAAGACATATATAAGAAAATAGATGAGCATAGGAAACTGATGGAAATGTTAAATGAACAATACAAGAAAGAACTAGAATACATGAAACAGATTCAAAGAGATATCCAGGAAATCAGAACTTCCATCAAAAGCTGGCAAAACCACTTGAGTGAAGTTGATAAAATTTCAGATCTTCAAGATAGTGTGGCAGCTAATGATCACCAAAGGAAGATCTCTTAAAATTAACAAGGAGCCAGGAAAAATCAATTCAACAGTTGCAAGATGAGGCAAAGAGAAGTAATGTAAGACTAATAGGTGTCACTGAAACAGCAGGAGGCAACAAAAATGACATAAAAACAATATTTGCAGAAGTAATAGCAGAAAATTACCCAAGCATGGAAAAAGAATATGACATATAGGTAAGTGAGGCATATAGAACTCCAACCAGTCAAAACCAAAATAAAACTACACCCAGACACATAATAATCAAGATCCCAGATATACAGCAAAAGGACAGAATATTAAAAGCTATTAGAGAAGAGAAAAAGATCACCTATAAAGGAAAGCCTATCAAAATTACAGTGGATTTCTTAACATGAATCATTCAGTCAAGAAGAGCTGGGAGTGATGTCCTGAGACAAAACAGCTTCCAACTCAGATTGATGTATCCTGCAAAACTATCCTTCACATTTAGTGGAGAAATAAAATATTTCCATGACAAAGAAAAACTGAAGATCTTCATGAGTGCCAAACCAACCTTACAAAGAGCATTCAAAGATATTCTAGACAGGGATAAAAATGATGACAGTTTCAAGAACAACAATAGAAAGGAACCCTCAAGTAAAGCAAGCAATTAAACAGATAGAAAAAGTAGGAAATCAACAGCAAGTAAATAACATGACAAAGATAAGCCAACACATATCAGTTATAACCATTAATGTAAATGGTCTCAATTCACCAATGAAAAGAAACAGACTAGCAGAGTGGATCAAGAAACAAAATCCAACAATATGCTGTATATAAGAAACACATTTTACTCAATAGAAATCCATAGACTGAAAGTCAAAAGATGGAAAACAATTCTCCATGCAATAGGAAACAAGAAAAAAAGCAGGGGTAGCTATTCTGTTTGCAGACAATGTAAACTTCAAACTGAGAACAATCAAAAGAGATAAAGAAGGTCACTCCATATGTTTTAGTAGAAAACTGCAAGAGGAAGAGATAGCAATGATAAGCATGTATGCACCAAATATCAGAGCACCAAACTATGTAAGACAAATCTTCATAGACATGAAAAACCAAATGAATAAAACACCAACGAAATAGAGGACCCACACACCACTTTGACACAAAGAAATAGGTCAACTATAGAAATGCAAAAGATCATTAATACCTACTTTGAAGATCTTTACTTACATAGGATAAAAATCTCAGAAGAAATGGACAGATTTGTAGATATGTACGGACTACTAAAGTTGAATCAAGAAAATATAAAAATCCTCAAAAACCCAATATCAATTAATGAGATTGAAAATGCCATTAAAAAATTACCAACAAAGAAAAGCCAGGTCCTGATAGATTCACAGCAGAATTTTACAAAAAATTCAGAGAAGATTTAATGCCAATACTCCTCAAACTCTTCACTGAAATTGAAAAGAAAACAATTCTCTGTGACTATCACCATGCACCAAACTAAAGTTAAAATGGATCACAGATCTCAATATTAAAACAGAAACACTAAATATACTGGAAACACTAAATGTACTGGAAGAGAAAGTAAAAATCTTGAAGGTATAGGTGTAGGCGGAGAGTTCTTCAACAAAAACCAAACTGCATGGAAATACTTCAAAGAATCAACAACTGGGATCTCATCCTACTGAAAAGTTTTTGCACATCTGAAGATATCACCAGCAGAGTAAAAAGAAAACCTAGAAATTGGACAAAAATTTTAGCCAACTGTACCTTGAACAAAGGACTTCTGTCTAGAACATAGAAAGAATTAAAAAACAGCAGCCCTCCACCAGTTCAAAGACCCAATTCAAAAATTGGCCTTTGAGATGAATACACACTTCTCAGACAAAGAAATACAAATGCTAAATAAATACATGAGAAAATGTTCAACATCATCAGTCATTTGAGAAATGCAAATTAAAACAACAGTGAGATTCCATCTCACCCCAGTAAGCATGGCTATCATTAAGAAATAAATCAATAACAAATGCTGGAGAGGCTGTGGAGAAAAAGGAACACTTCTCCACTGCTGGTGGAAGTGTAGATTTGTGAAATCACTGTGGAAATCAGTTTGGAGATTCCTCAGTACACTAGGACTAGAAGTCCCATTCAACCCAGCTATTTCCCTTCTGGATATTTTCCCAGAAGAAATGAAAACATCATATCATAGCAATATATGTGCACCCATGTTTATAACAGTGCAATTTGTAATAGTTAAATTGTGGGAGCCACCCAAATGCCCATACACTGAGGAATGGATAAAAAAGTTGTGGTATTTTTGTATAATGGAATATCACTCAGCTATAAAGAAAGATAAACTTGGGGATTTTTTAGGTAAATGGACACAACTAGAGACCATATTGATAAATGAAATAAATCAGAGCTGCATGTGTAAACATCATATTGTCTCACTGGTGTAACAACCTGAAAGAGTGAATAAAAACTAGGAAGTACAATAGATATTGTGAAATGGGAGGAAACTGCTCAAAAGTAAAGAACAACTGGGATGAGGGAACAGAGAAAAGAAAGGAGAGGAAAATTATAACAAATGCTGGAGAGGCTGTGGAGAAAAAGGAACACTTCTCCACTGCTGGTGGAAGTGTAGATTTGTGGGAAATCACAAAGTGTAGATTTGTGGTTTTACATTTCATATTTCATGTTTATGCACAGGGTCACTAACATAGCTGTACTACTGACTTCTATTCCTTTATTGAAAGGAACAGTTAATTTTTAATTGTTTGCTTATATCTATATTGGTTTACCTATATTAGTTTACATGTTTATATTGGTTTACCTTAGTAACCAATTTGGAAAGGTCAGTATGCAATACAACAACCATTGTTAATTTTCTATCACCTTATCTGAAATTCAGTATTGCTTCTATTGTTTTTGTGTTATTTTGCAGATGTATGTGTTTGTTAATAAAAAGAAAGAATTATTTTCTATTTTTCTGGTGAATTTTAGTATTTTCGCCTTATCTTTTCTCTTAATTTTATCACACTATTCATAGAGAATATTTTAGATGCTTGGAAAGCAATCAGATTTTTCTTTGAGGTCTAATGCAAGATTACTTTTAAATCAGTGTTTCACATGTGTTTGCATGGTGTGTGAGTTCTCAGTTGAGTGAGTTCTCAGAGCTTTATATGTTTTGTATTATTTATAGTAATTAATTTTCTTTAGTTATTCAAGTCTTCTGTATATTTTTAATTTCACTCTTTCTGATAGAGCTTGTTTCCCACCAGTTGTTTGGTCTGTCTTTTCATGTTTCCCTATCAATTTTTGACTTTTTTATTTTGGAAATATGTTTTGAATTAAAACTACTCAGATATGTTTTCTTTTCTCTCTTATTCTTTTATTTACATGAATTACTAATTTTTCATTTGATTTTTTCTCAGATTATATTTTTTCTGATGCCGATATTATACTTTTAAAATTCTTGCAAGCATATCCACAGTATACGGTCATCTGAGATGTGTGTATACACCAATAACTCATTCCTTTTATTTTTCAGTAATATTTTAATGTATAAATACTGAAGTTTGTTTAGCCAGTTGCCTATGGAAGGCCATTTGGGTTGATTTCATTTTCTGACTATTACAAATAAGACTGCTCGGAACCTCTGTGCACAGGTTTTTGTATGAATTTAATTTCATTTCTCTGAGATAAATACACAGAGGTACATCTGCTGCACCATATGGGCGATGTATGCTAAGTTAAGAAATGGACAAATTATTTTCGAGAATGACTGTATCATTTGCCAGTACTAACAGCAATGTTGAGAAATTTAGTTTCTCAGCATCTTCAGCAGCATTTTGTGTTGTCATTATTCTGTTTATCTTAGTCATTGATGTATACTGATAGCTTAGTTTTCCAAAAAGAGCTATCAATTTGATGGCTGCTTACAGTTTTGTACCTTTTAAAGTGCTTATTTTCCACATGCACATCTTCTTTGGTAAAATGTTTCTTCATGCATCTTACTATTTTCTTAATTAGATTTTTGCAGTTTTCTTTCTGTTTAATTTTGAATTTTTTATATTTTCTAGATATTAGTTCTTTGCCAAATGGATGGTTTTCCAATATTTTCTCTCACACTGTTTTTTCATCCTCTTCCTATGGACATACACAAAGCAAATGTTTTTAATTTTGATGAGGTCTAATTTATCAAATTTTTCCTTTTACAGTTGTGCTTAGAAATAAACTCTACAAACCTTGCTTAGTTTTGAAACTGAACATTTTCCATACTTTTTCCCTAACACTTTCTTGGTTTTACATTTCATATTTCCTATGGTTTACTCTGAGTTAATATTTACATAAGATATAAGGTATAGATTGAGTTTCATGTTTTTGACCTATAGAAGTATAGTTAATCCGGGATCATTATGGAAAATGTATTATTTTCCCATTGAATTTCTTATGCACCGTTGTCAAAAGTCAGTTGGGCATGTTTGTGTAGATGTATTTGAAGACTGCTTTGTTCTATTGGCCTCTGTGTCTGTCCCTCTGCCATCCACACCATTGTGTGTCTATACTGCAAGCTTTAGAATTAGGTAGAGCAGGCATGGGCAGTCTGTGATTTCTCTTTGAATGGCCCGGGTCTGGCTCCTGTGCACATCCTGAACTGATTAAGAAGCAGAACCAGGTGGGCTGAGACCTGCTCCCATCACCACGGTTCCCAGCTGAAACTCATGGAGAGAGCCAGGTATTTCCCATCTTCTTCCTGGGGGCACAGTGGTTGACCCAGGACCCCACCGCCATTACAATATGAGTCTCTGCCCTTCGTACACCCATGGCAGACAGGAGTTCTTCACTCGGAAGGCCCAAAGGCTGCTCTCATCATTCAAGTGTGAGCCCTCCCTGCACTTGCTTTGTGCTGAGTGAGTGAGCACTGCAAGACCTGCTGGTCCCGTGGTTCAAGTCAGTGCTTTACTTGCACCTGGACACCCTGGGCAGTCACAGGCACAGGCAGTCTGTGATTGCTGTTGGTCCAGCCTGCAACTGGTTCCTGTATGTGTCCTGAACTGACTGGAGACAGAATCAGGTGGTCCACAAACTGTCGACCCTGCAGTTCATGTCTGGGTTTTGCCTGTACCCTGAACTGTCTGGGGACATAGGTCCATTAGACTGGGATTGTCATACCAGTGCAATCCAAGTCTGGGTCGTACATGTGCCCTTAACTGCAAGGGGATGCTGGATCAGATGGTCTGCCATCAGCTGACACCAATGCCTCGGTCTGAGACCTGGGATAAGTAGATACAAATCAACAACTCCCAGAAAACCCCAGAATAAGTAGTGCTTCTCAGCCGACACTGGGGGACAAATCTGACCAACAGGAAAACTAGGGACACTAGTGGCCTTTGCTGTGCAGCCATTGAAGAGGGAAACAGAGCTTTCTGCATCCAGTAGCAAACATGACAATACAAAGAACGAAAACCCAATCCAAGAATTCCACCCCACTAAGAACAAGTCCAGGAGACATCGACATAAGAGAACTTGGTAAACACATGCCTTAAATAGTTGAAATGATTGCAGTGGAAGTAAAGAAACAACTCCATAAGGCCATAGAAGAGATGAAATCAGAAATAACCTCCCAGGCAAAAATTGAAATGACAATAATAATGAGAGAACTGCTCAAAATGTCTGAAGAAGAAACATATAAGAAAATAGAAAAACAAAGGCAATGGATGAAAGCATTAAATGAAAAATATAGAAAGGACTTAGAATACATTAACCAGATTCAAAGAGACTTCCAGAAAAACAAAGCTGCCATTGAAAGCTTCCAAACTGCTTGAATGAAGCTGAAGATAGTATATCAGACTTTGAAGACAGCATGGCAGCTAGCCGTCATGAAACAAAGGATCTCCTAAAATCAACAAGCATCCAGGAAAAATCATTCAACTGTTGCAAGATGAGGCAAAGAGGAATAATGTACGATTAGTAGGAGTCATTGAAACAGCAGGAAGCAATACAAATGACATAAAAAGAATATTTGCAGAAATAATAGAAGAAAATTTCCCAAGTATGGAAACAGAACCTGATATACAGGTAAATGATGCTTATAGAACTCTAAATAACCACAACCAAAGTAAAACTAGACCCAGACATATAATAGTCAAGTCCCCAGATCTCCAGCAAAAGAACAGAATATTAAAAGCTGCTAGAGAAAAGAAACAGATTATCTATAAAGGGAAGCCCATCAGAATCACGGCAGACATCTCAGCACAAACCATCCAATTGAGAAGAGCTTGGAGTGAAGTATTACAGGTCCTAAGACAGATCAGCTTCCAACCAAGACTGATGTACCCTGCCAAACTATCCTTAAAATTCAACGGACAAATAAAATATTTTCACAACAAAGAACAATTGCAGAACTTCATGAGTGCCAAGACAGCATTACAAACAGTAGTAAAAGATATTCTAGACAGAGAAAAATGTGGCTGCAATTTCAAGAACAACAGCAGAAATGAAACATCAAGAAGAGCAAGCAAGTAAACAGAAAAAGTAGGACACCAACACAAGTAAATAACATGACAATGACAAATCAATACAAACCAGTTATAACTATTAATGTAAATGGCCTCAATTCTCCAGTCAAAAGAAACAGACTGGTAGAGTGGATTAAAAAACAAAATCCAACAATATATTGTATACAAGAAACACATTTCACTGAAAAGGAAACCCACAGACTAAAAGTCAAAGGATGGAAAACAATCCTTCATGCAACAGGAACCCAGAAAAAAGCAGGGGTAGCTATTCTGTTTGCAGACCATGCAAACTTCAAACCAACAACAATTAAAAGAGATAAAGAAGGTCACTACATACTAGTCAGGGGAAAACTGCAAGAGAATGAGATAACAATGATAAACATCTACGCACCAAATATAAGAGCTCCAAATTATACAAGACAAATCTTAACAGGCATGAAAACCCATATAATTAAGAACACTATTGTAACAGGGCACCTCAACACCCTGTTGACACAAAGACATAGGTCAACTGGACAAAAATCGGCAAGGAAATAACAGATCTGAACCAAAGCTCTGAACAAATGGACTTAGTAGATGTATACAGAGTGTTTCACCCCACAACATCAGAATACACATTTTTCTCAGCTGCACATTGGTCTTTCTCTAAATTAGACCACATTCTAGCCCATAGAACATACCTACCTAAATGCAAAAAAATTGAAATTATCCCATGCATATTATCTGACCACAGTGCATTGAAATTGGAAATTGATGACAAAAGGAACTCCAAAAACTCCATAAACATTGGAAGTTAAAAAACAATATCCTGAACAATCAATGGGTCATAGAAGAAATTAAAGAAGAAATTAAAAAATAACTACAAACAAATGAAAATATAAATACAACTTACTGGAATCTATGGGATGCAACGAAAGCAGTGCTCAGAGAGAAATTTATAGTGGTGAATTCATACATAAGAAAACAGAAAGAGAACACATAAATAGCCTAATGTTGCATCTTAAACTTTTAGAAAAAGAAGAAGTCAAGCCCAAAGCCCAAAGAAGAGAGGAGATGATAAAGATTAGGGCAGACATTAATGCAATTGAGACAAAGAAAACCCTCCAAAAAATAAATGAATCAAAGAGCCAGTTCTTTGAAAGAATAAATAAAATTAATAAAGCCCTAGCTTTATCTAGCTAGCCCAACCTTATCAAAAAAAGGAAGGAAAGAACTCAGATTCATTCAATAAGGAATGAAAAGGATGAAATTACCACAGATTCCATAGAAATTTAGAAGATCATTAATACCTATTTGAAAATCTTTCCTCCCATAGGATAGGAAACTCAGAAGAGATGGACAGATTCCTAGATATGTATGAATTACAAAGGTTGAGTCAAGAAGATATAAAATTCCTAAACCACCCAACATCAATTAATGAGATTGAAAATGTGACTAAAAACTTACCAACAAAGAAAAGCCCAGGCCTTGATGGATTCACAGAAGAATTTGACAAGAAATTCAGAGAAGATTTAATACCAACACTCCTCAAATGAAACTCTTCTTCAATGAAATTGGAAAATAAGTAATTCTCCCTAACTCATTTTGGGAGGCAAGTGTCATACTCATACCAAAATCCAACAAAGACCCAACCAAGAAAGAGAATTACAGACCAATCTCCCTAATAAATATAGATGCAAAGATACTCAATAAAATACTAGCAAATAGAATGCAGAAAATCATCAAAAAAATCATACATCGTGACCAAGTAAGATTCATTCCAGGAATGCAGTGTTGGTTCAATATTCGCAAATCTGTAAATATTATACGCCATATCAATGGAGCCAAAGACAAAAATCATATGATCATACCAATAGATGGAGAAAAAGATTTCAACAAAGTACAACATGTATTCATGATTAAAACTCTGCAGAAAATAGGAATAGATAGTCTTTACCTTAATGTAATCAAAGCTGTCTATATCAATCCAACAGCCAACATCATTCTAAAAGGACAAAAATGGAAAGCTTTTACTTTAAAATCAGGAACAAGACAAGAATGTCCGCTATCACCATCCCTGTTCAGTATAGTTCTGGAACCAATAGTCAGAGCAATTAGACAAGAGAGAGAAATAAAAGGAATAAGGATAGGAAAGGAAGAAGTAAAACTATCGTTATTTGCAGATGACATGATACTTTACATGGAGGACCCCAAAAACTCCACAAGAAGACTCCTTGAATTAATCAACAAATTTAGCAGTATAGCTGGATACAAAGCCAACACGCAAAAATTGATAGCATTCCTATACATAAACAACAAACTGACTGAGAGAGAAATTAAGAAAACCGTACCTTTCACAATAACATCCAAGAAATTGAAATGCTTAGGAATCAATCTAACAAAAGCAGTAAAAGATCTCTTCAATGAAAACTACAGTACTCTGAAAAAAGAGATCATAGAAGATTTCAGTAAATGGAAAAATATTCCTTGCTCATGGATAGGAAGAATGAACACTGTGAAAATGGCCATACTCCAAAAATTGCTATACAGATTCAATGCAATTCCCATTAAACTACCTTTAGCATACCTCAGATCTCAAGAAAACATGCCTTATATTCATCTGGAACCAGAAGAGACCCATAATTGCAAAAGCAATTCTGGGCAACAAGGCAAGTCAGGTGGAATCACAATCCCTGTTCTGAAATTATACCACAAAGCTACTGTCATAAAATTAACATGGAACTGGATAAAAAATAGACCCCAGGATCAATGGAACACACTGGAAGAAACAGTCACAACCAAAAACACATTCAGCCACCTAATCTTTGATGAAGGGGCCAAACAAACTCACTGGAAGAACAATAGCCTCTTTAATGAATGGTGCTGAAAAAATTGGCTTGCCACCTGCCAAAGACTGAAAATAGACCCAAGTCTATCACCATGCACCAAACTCAAGTCAAAATGGATCACAGATCTCACTATTAAAACAGAAACAGCAAATCTACTGGAAGAGAATGTAGGTAAAAACCTTGAAGACATAGGGTAGGCAGAGTGTTCATGAACAAAAACCAGACTGCACATGAAACACTTGAAAGAATCAACAACTCAGATCTCATCCTACTGAAGTTTCTGCATATCCAAAGAAATCACCAGCAGAGTAAAAAGAAAACCCACAAACTTGGAAAAAATTTTAGCTGACTGTCCCTCAGACAAAGGACTTCTATCTAGAACATATAAAGAATTAAAAAATATCAGCCCCCTCCCCCAAATTCAAAGACCCAATCCAAAAATGGGCAGCGGAGATGAATACACACTTCTCAGACAAGGAGATACAGATGGCAAATAAATACATGAGAAAATGTTCAATATCATTAGTCATTCGAGAAATGCCAATTAAAGCAACACTGAGATTCCACCTAACCCCAGTAAGAATGGCTAGCATTAAGTAATCAACCAACAATTAATGCTGGCATGGTTGTGGAGAAATAGGAAGTCTTCTCCGCTGTTGGTGGGTATGCAGACTGGTGAAACCACTGTGGAAATCAGTTTGGAGATTCCTCAGAAAACTAGGACTACAGGTCCCATTCAACCCAGCTATTCCCCTTCTGAGTATTTTCCCAGAAGACCTAAAAGCATCATATCACAGTGATATATGTGCACCTATGTTCATAGCAGCACAATTTGTAATTGCTAAATTGTGGAAGCAACCCACATGTGCATCCATGAAGGATTGGGTAAACAAACTGTGGTGCTTTTATATAATGGAATATTACTCCGCTATAAAGATAGATAAACTTGAGGCTTTTATAGGTAAATGATCACAACTGGAGACCATACTCATACGTGAAATAAATCAGACCTACTTGTACAAGCACTGCATTGTCTCACTAGTGTAAAACCTGAGAGAGTTAATAAAAACTTGGAGGTATGATAGACATTGTGAAATGAAAGGAAAACACTCAAGAGTAAAGGGCAAGGGGCTGGGGATTTAGCTCAGCGGCTAAAAGCGCCTGCCTGGCAAGCGCAAGGTCGTGAGTTCGGTTCCCGGTACCGGAGAAAAACAACAAAAAAAAAAAGAGTAAAGGGCAACTGGGATGTGAGAAAACAGAAGGGAAAGAAGGAGAAATTTTGTATGTATGTATATACAAGATAGATAACATAGTTGACCTACTGTCTTCTATTTCTTTGCTGAAAGAAACAGTTAATGAGTCCTTGATTGATCAGTATTGCATGTCTTTATTTGTTTTCATGAGAAACTACTTCAAAGATATCAATATGTAATATAACAAGCATTGTTAATTTCCTACCACTTTGTTTGTAACTCTGTATTGTTTGTACTGTTCTTTTGCTATTTTGTAAAAGATTGTCTGTGTGTTAATATTTTCCTTTTTATTTTTAAAATAAAAAATAAAATAAATAATATTAGGTAGAGTTAGTCATCCCAGCTTTTGTTTGCCAAGAATGTTTAGATATAATAGGGACTTTGTGTATAAAGACAGGGAAATATCTATTCCTGACTGTCCTTGACTTTACCTTACTCACACACCCTGAACCTTTACACTGGAGGTTTTTCCCACAGCAGCCAAGGGCATGAGCTACAAGCAAGTAGGTTGGAAGGAATCCACATAGCAGTGCCAATGCCTTCACCTCATGGTTCCTTGTTAATGGAATTCACTTATGTGTGGTGAGGGTAATGTTCCAAGTAGAGCAATCTTCTATCTTGCCCATCCATATGTTCTGCTTAATTCAAGGCCTCATTAAAACTGAACCTTAAGACTGTAAGTTCCTGTTAGGTGTTTGCACCAATACCTTCCTAAGAGTTTGCAAGATGTTTTTACCTTGTTTGTGCACCATATGGATGCCCAATCTGGAAATGATACCAAAGCCTGATGGAAAATCTCCATGCAATGGAACCTTAGATTGAGGACTGGGAACTACATGGGCTCAAATGAGCAGTAAGGGGTCCCATCACAAAATTACAAGATAAGACTGCATCCAGGCAAGACTTAAAACAATACCAGACTTGTTGTCTCCCCAAAGCCCTTGGATTTCCTGGCTACCAACTCACAGGGAGACAGATTTCATCATGCCTCCTGTCTCCTTAATGTTTGGCTTTGAAAAAACCTCTTCCTTTTGCAAAAACCCATTGCCGTGGTATTGGTTTCTGTGGATCAGACAGCAAACACTTGCTGTTTATCACTACTCTCCTTTTCCCAAATTAGAGTTATTCAGGTGTTTTCTAGAATAATTTTATTTATTTTTCACCAAAAGACACTACAAAATTACCTTGAAAAGCGAACTTATGTCTTGTGAATTTTTTCTTTCAATTTAAACAAAATATTCATTATGTTAGCATTTCTTCAGGCTGTTGTGAGTAATTGACAGTATTTTTCTGTTTTAGTGCTTATGAATATATTTCTTCCATTTGATATTGTTTTGTTCCACTTCAGAAGTCCTGCGAATGTTCAGACTTTCTTTGAAATGATCACAATGTTAATATATAAACTTTAGCATGTTAAAATTTTAGAAGTTTATGTGACAGATAATGGTTCATGAGGCAGGCAATGTGACAGTGCAAACTCCCTGGGGCTCAACTGAAGGGATGTGAAGGGGATACTTCTATAAATACACACAGAGGCAAAGGGGTATTTGACTGGCTAAAGTGAAATAGTAGCCTTAGAGGTGCCAGAAGTGGTAGCGAACCTATGGCATATGTGCTATGGTGTGATATTTCGTATCCTTGAAAATTCTAAAAGATTTGTTATCACTGAACCTAGTGATTGGTTAGTTGGCTTCAGTGTCTGTTTCAGACAGTGTTTTACTAAAGAAACAGATATAACACAAGATATACAAATATGTAAGAATTTACAAGATTGGCTTACCATAGCCAGTGGAGCCTGATGAGGAAGAGTGCAGAGGGTGTCTGCACATTGGATACAGAATGATTCAGTCCAAGGTCTGTAGTTCACTGCAGTGTCCTTGCAAGTCCGTATCAGGAGGCTGATGTGTCTGCTATGGAAAGCTGAAGAATCTACCCTGGAAAACTGAAGGATCAAAGGATCAGAGGTGGAAACCAAAGAGTCTTAGGAACTAGAAGCCAGGAGATGACGTCCAAGTTGAAGGCAAAGACTGGAGCTCCCACAAAGAACAGCAGCAGGTTTCTTCTTCCTCATTTCCCTTTTATACGACGAGCTGCCCCAGGGCTCGTGCTCGATGCTCTAGCGGTATAGAATTGCTGACCCAATTTCCTTTTGCTTCTAAACTTCTCAAGTTGATGCAATCAGTGAACCATCACAGTGTCATTTTACTCAGTGCACTACATGGGGTTTTGGTTTCTTCACTCAGGAACCCAAGGTATTATTGTCATCTTAGCCTAATGGTCTTCTTTTTAAAACAACTTTTATTTGTTCCAGATTATTATTATTATTACTTTTGTCTTTTTAAGACAGGGTCTTGCTATGCAGTTCAAGCTGGCGTTGAGCTCACTTTGTAGCCTACTCTGCCCTCGAACTTGCAACGATCCTCGTGCCTCAGCCTCCTGAGTGCTGGGGTTACAGGTATGCACCACCAAGCCCAGCTAGTCCCAGATTATATTGCTCTGTAATTATAATGTGTTTGTGATGTGATGTGGTGTGTGCATGTGTGTGTATATGTATGGTGAGAGACGAATATTGAGATAAAGAGAATGAGAGAGATATAAGAGAGAGATTGAAAGGGAAGGGAAGAGGGAGATAGAGAATGGAGCTGGCTTTGGATTCTATGGATTGGCTTGGATTGCTCTTTATGGAGTGGACAGGGTTTTATTTCTGAAGCTCTCAGGTAGCCTGTAGCTCATTATTTTACTGATTCTGAGGGAAACTGGGTCCTACAGGGTCCATATGCTACAGGTTACTGACTGAACAATTGCAAGACAGTAACTTTTAGTAGGTGGTTCTAATATACTCTTTACTTGTAGTTGAGTGAATCATAGGGGGTACTTATCTTTTCAGCCTTCTTAAATACATAAGGATAAGAAAGCACACAATTTTCTGAGGGCCAAAAGAAGGCAGAAAATTATATTTTTAATAAAAATTTTAAACAAATTTTATTTTTTTATAGTTGAATGATTATTATAATCTGAATGCTTGAGTTTCCCTCAAATTCCTATGTTAAAATACTGACCTCCAAGGTGATGATTAGGAACTGAGTCTGATGGGGGGTGATTAATACCATTAGAAAAGATCCCCAGAGGGCTGCTTTGCCCTGTCTGCCATGTGAGGACACATGAGAGTTGTCATTGATCAGGCCTTTGCCAGTCATGGAATCTGCTGGGGTCTTGATCCTGGATTTCCAGCCTCTAGAACTGTAAGAAAGTAACCTCTGTTTTCTATAGGCTACTGGTTTATAGCATTTTGTAATAGTAGCCTGATGGACTAGGTCAATAGTGAATACTTTGTTGATTTTTCAGATTTCCATAATTATCTTTGGAATTTGCTTAGTATTATGTTTAATTGAACCTTTATCATCCTCTCCGACTCTCTTTACTTTAAGGTTCTCTATCATTCCCAGCACCCAGTAAGTGGAAGCCACGTTCACTGTGCAAATGGTAACAGAGCCTGATCTATAATATCTCTTCCTGACCACCTTACATTCTCATTTTCATTCTCATTCTTCTGGCTTCTGAGTCTTGCCTCAAGATCTCATTTGTGATTTCTGGGTTGCCCTTTGGTCTTGGCATTTGCATGATTTTATTTGATTTTGATTCTGAGCTTCTTTACATAAATCATAGTACAGACATAGTTTTTTTTTTCTGTTTTGGGTTATGATACATGCTTATTCCTCTAATAAATGTCCCAGTTGGGTCTATTTCTTTCATATTTGACATCAAAGAGAGAACTCAATTCAGACAATGTCTACATAGACAGGTTATATAGAGGATGCCTGTATTTATCTTACAGAGTACTGTGGAAAAAAGAAAAGAAATTAAGATGAAAAACATGGGGAAGAAATAGGTGGTTCTGGGTGGAAAATAAAATATTTGAAATACTGGTAAAAGTTAGAGCAGTCTCTTGCTATTGGAAAAGCTATAAATGAGTAGACACCAGTACCTGAGAAAGTTACAATACAAAGAGAAAGCTTCCCCATCGGTGTGGTTAGCTATTAGAATTAAATAGTTATGCTTTTTAAAGGAATGATAATGCCGTATAGTTTAGCATATATACACTGAAAGATCTTATATCCATCTTTAGTACTTTCTCTGTAAGAGGCTGGTAGTAGTCCCTGAACCACCAGTACAGTGAAAGAAATGTCTGGTACTGTCTGGGGCATGTGTAGGATCTCCTTTCCTGAGTTTTTACTGAGATGATTCCTTGCTTTCAGGGCTATTTTCTTAAGACATCAAGTATTTAATTTTACATTTGGTCAAGGATAGATTTACTTGTTCTTTTTTTTTCCAGTTAACTTATTTTTATTTTTTTATTTTACACATAAAAGGAGGAAAACATTAATAGACAGACAACATTTTACAACATAGCAAAAGAACAGTACAGACAATACGGAGTTACAAACAAAGTGGTAGGAAATTAACAATGCTTGTTGTATTACATATTGATATCTTCAAAGTGGCTTCTCATAAAAACAGATATAGAAATGCAATTCTGATCAACCAAAGACTCATTGACAGTTTCTTTCAGCAAAGAAATAGAAGACAGAAGAACAACCATGTTAACTGTCCTGTATATACATACATACAAAATTTCTCCTTCTTTCCCTTCTCTTTTCCCACATCCCAGTTGCCTTTTACCCTTCAGCGGTTTCCTATCATTTCACAATGTCTATCATACCTCCGAGTTTAAATTAACTCTTTTAAGATTTACACTAGTGAAACAATGCGCTGCTTGCACATACTTTTAGCTGTCTTGTCTTCACTTCCCTTAGTTACCTTCAAAACTCCCTTCGTGCTCATATAATCATGTACTAGTGCAATGCTAGTAAATTTGGAAGAGATGTTGACTTATGCACAAGTGTTCTCTCTCAGAAACCATTGTAGACATAAGCTTTTAGAAAAGCCTGTGGTGATACACAAATACTGTAGAGGGAGCTAATAATATGCCTAACATTCTAACAAAATTCTTCTGTTTCTTTGTAGCTGCCAGTACATTGAGTGATGGTGTCACATGCTGCTTCCTTTTCTGAGAAAGCAAAGTCATCACAGGAAGTTACTAAAGCAGGTACTCAAGACCCCTGCTCCCTTTCTGACTCAGGGTTTGGGGTAGAGATGAGGGCAGCCCTGGGGCAGATGGGAACCATTCACCTGAAGCCCTTTTACCACTCTGAATCAATTGCACTTCGTTAAAAGCCCTTATGGGCCATTTTGGTTGTTAAAATGCAGCATAGTAAGGGCTTTTTCCATGGATGACAGAAAGTACCTACATGAATGACATCTGATGCAGCCTAAAAGTATATTTTGAAAGGAGCCAGGAAAAAGTGAAAATAAAGTGTGTAAAAATCCACTGTCCATATGACAAAGGTACAAGCAGAGTCTGGACAGTGATAACCCATGGAGAAGCTATCTGCATGATTTCGTGTGTTTATTTCCTCCAGTAAATCTTTTTCTTTTTTTGCACTAAAGGGAACTAAATAATAATCAAGTGAAAACCAATGTAGATATATTTTTCACAAAATTGATTACATCTAAGGGAAAGGAAAAAGTGCAATGATTATTCCAATGGAAAGCAAAATTTTCTGGGGGGAAGTTCTCTATACATTCTCAACAGTAATAACTCTTAAAAAACTGAGCATAAAATTGTGTTTTAAATGATTTTGTGCCCATCTTAAAGGTATGGATCAAAAACCTAAAAGATATGCTTATCTTTTTCCTCAAGAATTCCATTTCCTAAAATTGAGTTAAGGAATAATACAGAAATACAATATTTCCTTCTCAGAGTTGTTATTAATATTAAAAATTAAGCATGACTTCCATTTTCAACGTTTTCAGCTAAGATCCTGACAGGGTAGACCAACCCCAAACTCCCACGCACAGTCACACCATTGTTTGGCCTTAAGAAACTGTAGCATGAAATAGAGATTGGGGCCAGGTAGTATTTTAGTTTTGGAGTCATGTGGTGTTTACTGCAACAATTTAACTTTGCTTCTGTAATGGGAAAGCAGCTGTACAGAACCTCTAAATTAATGAAGTGTCTTTATTCCAGTAAAACTTTTTCATGGACCTTGAAGTCTGAGTTTCACACAATGTTCTTGCATCACAAAATTATACTTTTCTTTTGATTTTTCTCCAGCTATTTAAAAATTCATAAGTTATTAGTTTATAGGCTACATGAAAATATACATTTAGGCAGGATTTGATCCCTGCTAGACAGATATTTTGTGATGGTAGATGAATTGATCATGTGTTGATAAATGATAAAAAATAAGTTATAAAAAATATGAATGCTACCCTCCTCATTTATTAAATAAAGAGTAAATGCTGTTCAAGAGCATGGGCTCGAGAAAGGAGTAAGTTAAGGCTCAGTTTTGAATATCTATTTTGAAAGCAGTGCACACATATGAGAATCAGACATGGTGCAAGCTGAGACTTGAAAAATTGCATGCAGATTTTCCTCTTTGTTTCTTGGACCTTGCCACTGCCGTGATAGGATCACTAGTGCAGTCTCCTGAAGGATGTGAGATAAATAGGAGATTCAAGTTGCCCCAGCCAAGACTATTTTAGGCTTGCCAAGCCCTGCTACCTGCCAGCTGAATATCAATGCATGAGCTACTTCTGCTAACATAATCAGGAAGAAATGGTAATGGTCTTCAGCTGATAAGTTTTGGGTGGTTTGTTATATATCAGTGCTAACAGTGTCAGTTAGTTTTGAGCAGTGTGACCAACATCTAAATCTGTAGATGGTCCAACAGGTATAAGACAGCCGTGGAAACAGAGGTGAATGGTCATGGCGTGGGTCCTGGGGAAACCAGCTCAGAGCAGAGAGTGGGACTCCACAGTGTGGGAGACCCTCATCCTTGGGTCATATTTTATCTGGTCTTGTAGCTGCATGCCACCATGCGTGTTGCTCTTTCATTTACCAAGAAATCATAATTGTTACCAAGAACAGGTTTTGTAGAGGACACCCATGTTAATATACAAGTCTCTGCTGAGGAATTTAGAAATGTTGGAGCATCCAGGGAATTGTGCTGGCAGCTGCTTTCAGTATTGCTTTCTGGGTACTAATTTGAAATTTGGATTCCAAATATCTTATTTTTTAAAATAGATGTTTTGGGAGGAGTTAGGGATTCTTGTATGGATAAGAGTCTTATCACACAAATATCTCCAAATTCCTAGGAAGAATATGTGCAGTGGAGACATATCTGACCCTAGGCAGTTATGACTTTCTTGTTGGTCGAGACTGGTACCTTTTCATTGTTTTACATCCAAACGAGGGTCTCCAAAATTTCTCCACAAGTGTCCATAGTGAACTCAGCAATTTGAAATTGCTCTGGTGAGGGTAAAATTTGCAAAACTTTGTTACTCTTGGCAAATTATTTTCTAGTCAGAATTTACAATCAGTTATGGAATTCTCACTCTGCTGAGTAGAAATAATTTTACATAGCTCAATTTGGCATAATAATTTGCATTCCCCAACACACACAGAGTACCTCATTTATTCTCAATACAAAAATGGCAGGCACATATTAGTACTCACATTTTAAATAAGCAGAAACTGAAGATAAGAAAGAATAATTTATTCCAAGTTCAAGTTCATTAATTGGCACAAATGGCATGCAACACCCAGGTTTTTCATTTAAGCTGCAAACCTGTGTCCATGACAATGCAGTTTCTCTCTGAGCACTGCTTCTTAAGTTAGCTCTCCAATATGATTGATTTAACCATTTTCTCCCTCCAAAGCAGAAGAACTGGTTCTTCTAGAACATCATTTGCTTTTTCCAAGGAGCCTAACTCTTGAGCAAGTGAGTAGATTGCTTGTCTGTTAGGCAGTGGTCCCAAACATCTGTAAAACTCTTCATCTGTGTATTGTATCCCTGGAATTCAGGTATAGCACTCTAGAGTCTTTCTAGGTTTGTTCTTCACGGAGTGTGTGTTAATTAAATTGTGGTACTATGCTAGATCCTTTTCACAGTTTTTTCTTTTATGTTCTTTTATGCTCCCTTTGTTGATATCACCACTTTTCTAATTCCCTAGGAATTTTTAGTATCCTTTTAATGTTTTTCTCATCCTAATTTCTGAACAGTCACGTCTAACCAGATGCCAAGAAATGTGGGTCCCTTGCCATGACTTCACTCTTCTCCCATTCCTTTCCTCTGTTTCCATTCCAAGGCTATCACTGGTCAAACCCCAGCTGTCTTGTGAGTAGACCACACACTCCCATGGGAGTCTGCTTTCCCCTCCCATTCTTTATGTGCACTGGCCCCAGATTAACCTTTGTTAGCAGAGCTCTGTCAACTCATTTACAAAAATCTTTAGTGTATCACTACGGGTTACAAATAAGGTAGTAGATATAATGAAGCCCTCCTAACTCCTGACAACCACTGATTTATTTTTCACTGTCTCCATACTTTTATCTTTCCCAGTGATATGTGGCCTTTTCAGGTTAGCTTCTTTTACTTAGTAATTTGTGTGTAAGTTTTCATATATCCTTTTATACTTTAATAGCTTACTTCTCTGTAGCGCTGAATGATAGTCCATTGTCTCAATACAGCTTACTTAAGGATATCTTGGCTGCTTCTAAATTTTGGCAATTGTGAATATAGATATTTTCAACACTTTTGTGCAAGTTTTGTGTGGACATTAATTTTGAATCATTTTGGTAAATACCAAGTGACATAATTGCATAATAATGCTGGTAAAAATATGTTTAACTTCATAAGAAACTGAAAATTGTCTTCCAGAGTGACCGTACTATTCTGCATTTCTTTTCCTTTACAGTCAGCAGCAGATCAGTTCTGCTGGCTCATAAGATTGCTCTTGGTGCTGACAATATTTTGGGGTTGGGCCATTCTTGCAAGTGGATAGTAATATTTCATCATTGCTTTAATTTGCATTTCATAATGATAAATGATGTAATGCATTTTCCATATGCTTATTTTTCATCTGTATATCTCATTTTGGAGGTATCTGTTGAAGTTTTGCCTACTTTTTAATAAAGTTGTTTCTTGAGTCTTGAGATCTTTGCCTATTTTGGATGATAACCCTTTATCAGATGTGTATTGCTTTGTTTTTTGTTTTTGTAATAAAATGCATGAGACTAGGTAGTTAATAAAGTGAAGAGGTTAATTTAGCTTACAGTTTTAGAACAGAAAGTCCAGGATGGGGAAATGTTACCTATTAAGACTGCCTGGCCACCTTCCTTGACAAAACGCCTGAAAGGGAAATGTCACATGCAGAGGGGGCTCACATGGTGACATAGGATGACAGAGATTAGGGGCTGCATTGATCACTTTCCTGTTGCTGAGACAAAACACCTGACACCCACAACTTAAAGGTGCCAAGGTTTCTTTTGTAAGGTTCAGTTTGTGGTTGGTTGGCTGGAAGGCAGAGACTGGCATGGCAGATGGTGGACAAAATGTGCTCAATTCAGAGCCACTGGGGAGCAGAGGAGAAGGGAGGAGTAAGGAAGGGGATCCACCCTCAAAGTTACTCCCGTGACACACTTCTTACAGCTAGCCCCCTCTGCCTAACAGTATGCTTAGCTATGCACTCATCAATAGGTTCAGATGACCTCATCGCCTTCCAAAAGCCCCACTCCTGAACACCGGAGGCTTTCAGGGACCTTGTAAAGTGTAATAGAGCTGAGCTTGTTCTGCTTGTAACAACCCCCTCTGGCAGTGCTAACAGGAGCTTCTTGAAAACTGAGTCCCTTCTGAGGGCACCATTCCCAAAGATCTAAATGATTGTGCACTGCCGCATAAGCTTGGAAGACACACAGACCACAGCAAAGTGTCTCCTACAAACATTTTCTCCCAGTTTTTGGCTTGTTTTTTCATTTCTTTGGCAGTACCTTTTACAGAGCGGAATTTTGAAAACTTTCAGTGTAGTTTATTTTATCAGTTATTTCATACATCAGCCTTTGCTGATGTAACCAAGAAGTTGTCATCGCACACAAAGTTCCACTGAGAATTTTACAGTTCTGCATTTCATATTTGGGTCTATGATCCCTTTTGAGTTAACTTTTTTTGAGAGTGAAAAGTTTACTTCCAGATTTATTTATTTATTTTTTTAAATTTTTTGTGCATGTGGAGGTCTACTTATTTCAGCACCATTTGTTAAAAAGACTATTTTGCTCTATTGCATTTTCTTTGCTTCTTTGTCAAAAATCAGTTGGTGATATTTATGTGAGTTTATTTCTGGGTTCTCTGTTCTGTTCCATTGATCTGCTCATCCTTTCTGTTGCCAATACCACACTGTCTTGATTTATGTAGCTTTATAGTAATTCTTTAAGTCTAGCAGCTTGTTAATCTCCCAACTTTGTTCTTTTCCTTCAATAACCTGTTGATCATGGGCCCTTTGCTTTTCTGTATAAACTTTAAAATCAGTTTGTCAGTATCCACAGAATAACTTGCTGAGATTGTGATAGCAAGTCATTAAATCTGTAGTTCAACTTGGAAAGAACTGATATCTTGGAAAACACTGTGTCTTCTTATCCCTAGATGTGGACTATTTCCTGATTTATTTAGTTCTTCTTTGATTTGTTTCAACAGGATGTGCAGTTTTTTTTATACGGATTGTATATACACACTTTGTTTTGGGGAGTACTTATACAGATATTATTGTGTTTTAAATTTTACGTTCTGATTATTCATTGGTGGCATATAGTGAAGTAGTTTACTAATTCCGAGTCATAAAATGTTGCTATGATTACTTATTATTTCCATGAGATTTTGTCAATTCTTTCAGATTTTTCTCCATAGGCAATTTTATCCTCTAAAAACAAAGGCCATCTAAGATCCCTACAATTCCATCTAATCTTGTTTCAGTATCACCATTTGGTGTTTACTCTCAACCATCTATTATTTGTTATGCTACAAAACTCTTGAGAGATTTTTCCCTCTGTATTTCTGCATGGAAGGAACAGGGGACATATGTAAGTGAGGTGATATGTGTGATTTCTGAAGTCGGATTATTCCTAGTCTTGTCATTAACCAGTTGGAGATCTTGGGCAAGTTGTTTAACATCATTCATTTAGAAAGTGGAGATAAAAGTGTCTCGTACTTGCCCAAAGGACTAAGGAGAGAAAATGTCTGGCACAGAGAGAAATACTTGGAAAACATCAATAAGATGGCAGGTATTTTACTGTGACATGAAGGTGTTTTTTCTTCATATTTTTTTCCTTTCATTTTTTTCTCTCTATCAGATTTTGAGTCTTTTGGTAGAAGGTGGGATGGAAGAGGATTTTTGTCAAAACTTTTTGATTTTTAGTTTGAATAGACTATGGCTTTGGAGGGGAGGTGAAGAGTTCAGGAAAGCCCCTGGGAGAAATGTGGAAAAGAGAAGGTAATGGCCGCTAGTGCAGAGGGAGCCTCAGGAGAGAGTGTTTGGGTCCCACTCCTTTCCACTTGCTAATGTCAGGAGGATGGAAGGACCCAGAAGGCAGGATGATTCTGCACTAGAGAGGCTGATTCCAGCATCTCCAGAGACTGTTGAAATGCTAGGGAAGCAGGAGAGTGCAGGGTCAAAGAGATCACCCTGAAGCATTAGCATGCAGGCAAGGTGATCTATCATTAAGGAGGCTGCTTTGAAGCCTTAGACAGAAGTTCTTTTTCTGTCTTAGAGCAATCTTTCATTTATTTTATTTTATTTTTCTTGACTTTTCTTAGTACATGTTTGCAGTACATAATGATAGCCTCCCTTCAGGGAACTGGAAGTCCAAGAACCCTGGCACAGCTCAGGGGTGGGAAGGTTGAGGGCTCCAGGGTGATGAAGGTTGTATTTCTCACTATCTCAGCCAAAGAATTTGGAGTCAGAAGTTGATTTATGGCAAATAAAAAATAATTATTGTACACCTGAGTTTGTGAACTGATATATAATAACCACATAGTCATCATAATCACCACAGGAATTATTGTTATCATTTTTATTATGTTACACTCTGCAAGGTAATCTTTCCTCTTGTCTATAAACCCAGGAACTGTTCATATTCTCAGGACCATCTCCTTTGCTATCTGCATGAAGCATAGCCTGATCACTCATGTGGGATCTCATGTCTGCATTGAACACAAATTTGCAAAGTTTTATGCTCATGTGATGCTCACACTGCCACTAGCAGGCTGGAGATTTCCCAAGTGAAGAATTTACTTCTGATTCAGCATTTATTCCTGGTGCCTGTTTTATATATTTGAAGTTTAATATTAAGACAAAAATGGTGGAAGCTCTGGGGCCATGCATCAAAAGCGGGAAATCTCCACTTCTGTTCTTCGCTGCTATAGGGTTGACATGATTCTAAGTTGCTAGAATGTGAGCCTTCTTTGAGCTACTAACTTTGTCAAGTTAATTATTTTGAACATTTCTGCTACACCTTTGTATCATTCCTGGGCATAGCAGCTTGGATTTTATCTTGGAATTTAAGTGCTAAGCAATTGTGAGTCTTCAAGAGGAATTTGAGAACTTTATTTTAGAAATTCAGGATAGTTTGCAACATGGGAGGACCTGTATTTGCACTACAGCCAATGAAGTTAAGGGGGATTATATAATCTATTTACATCTATGTAAATGAACTTGAGGTGTCTCATTTTACACTCATGTGCAATTACCTTGATGAGTTCACCTGGTACTAGCTGGCATCAGCTTTGTCCTATGTAGGTTAGCTTAGGAATCTGAAAAACGCCTTACTGCTGCGCATAGAGGTTCCCATTCTGTAAGCGTGCTTGCACAGGGCCTTGGAAAAAAGAAGATATGTTGGGTCCAAGTTCAAGGAAGGTGAGTGAGTTTGGCTCTGCATCATTCTCAGAGTTCTTCATTTTCAGTTTACTTTTTCTTTAGCAATTTAGTTATCAGGTCCTGCTGGTTTATGTAGCTGTGAAACACTGAACATACATTTACTTTTGAGCCCTAAGTGAATAGCCAAAAGATCTGTTCCTTTAGAAAATGTATATTTTATTCTGCCCATTGCATCTAAATGAATCTGTCGCAAAGCTGTGTTTACTCTCAGCCATATGCAAATATTGACTTATGCCTTGCAATGAAGTAAGCTTGGTAGGTTTTGGAAGACAAACATAATCCAGATAAACATTTATAAGCAATTCAAATATTAAAGATCTTAAACATTTCTAAAGACATTCACATAGGACTTTTTCTTAAAAATGTCATTATGGTACTGTAGTCATTTGCAAAATATAGTTACTGAACTACATAGTTCTTGTGTATGAAAATATATGTTTATTTCTGACAGCAATAAAATCACTATGTTAGGCATTCCTATCATTCTTTATAATAGCCCTCGGGGAGATAAGCTCAGGTTGTTATTCTCTTTCAAGGTGATGCTATAGTAAAATGGGACAGTAAATTTCACAGAGTATAATAAATATTGTTAAATACTCCTGGTAATTGTGGATAAGGATTTTTAAAATGTTTATTCTGATATTAAAAAGTATATAATGTTGTAGCAGAATATGTCATTTTAGCATTCTTATGCCTGACATTTTCTCTCTAACATTATATGACTTTTATTAAAACGTTATACAACTAGGTTACTATACATGCCACACTACTGTTTCCTTTCTATTTTTCCTTTTTTATATGCAGTCATATTAAAATGCTATTTTAACTTTCTCTAAGCCCTGAGGAACACTCAAAATGGGTAAATTCATATCTCAAGACAAACTTCAGAAATTCCAGAGTTTCCCTTACTCTCCACCAGCCCTAAGGAAAAATCCTTCATAATTATGCTTTGTGATAAAACATATAGTATAATTATGAATTATTAACTATGTAAGTCAAGAACAAAGACCTAAACTTTGCTTGAGAGTCTTTTCATCATGTCATGTTTATTAAGTAAGAAACAGCCATTTTCAAAGAAATAAAGATAACATCCAGAGAATTCTTTTAGCTTTTAAAATTAAAAAAAAAAACAAAGACAGACTAGATAATAAGTCACTATAAAATATACTAATTAATAAGTAGGTAATTATTTATCCAACAATGTTTATTGTGAACCTACTGTTGAAAGACACTGGATAAATCCTATTAGGATACACAATTCTATGAGACACAGGACACTAAAGGAAATTGTGGTTCTGAGTTATGATATGCACACACATATCAGTAAAGCACAACAATAAAATGTTACTGCTACAAGGAAATACAAATAAGACCTATGGAGGTAGGGAAGAGTCAGGAGTGCTGGGGAACAATTTGCTGGTTCATTCTGCCCTCTAGGAGAAGGTTCACAAGGGGAAATGGAAAACAAAACTAGAAGTGTGAGTTGGGATCTTAATTGAGAGTCTCTAATTCTTCTGTGAGGTATTTTATTAACTTAGTTCTGTAAATATTTGTGATGTTCCCAGTCTGTGCCTGAAAAAGCAGGCACTGGGATTGGTAATGAAAGGGGCTGAAGGTGTGACTGCGCTACTAGTGTTTAGAGCAGAATGCAGAGAGCTGGTGGTGAAGTGTGCGGCTTCTCCAAGCAGACGGCTGTGTGTTTTCCCCTCCTGACCTACTACCCGCCAGCTCCTTCCATTCTGTTCTGGGCTCCAACTTGCGTGACATGTATGAAAAGACTCCTTTGTTCACTACTGAGGTCAGAGGGTAGATGGGGGAGATTGGGATATTTATTTCTTGGCTTTCTCCCTACTGAGTCTCTTTGAGTTGGTTGTGCTCCTCTACAAAAAGCCATAGCTCTTTTGGGAGCCCTCTTCACATAGCACTTCTTAAGTTCTGGTAACTGTTTCCTTCCCTTGCCCTCTAAGAAGTGGGAATGGAAGCTTATTATCACAAGCGTGGCTGTCATTCTGGCGCTTTGTTCCTCCTTTTGCTGTCTATGCTCTTTCTAGCTGATAGGACCCTTGACTGATGTGGATGTGATGCTATGTTACTTTCTTGAGGGTGCTGCCGTGCACTGCTATGCATCGGGTGGCTTAAAACAACAGATGTGTGTTCTAGTGAAGTCTTGAAGAGTAGAAATCTGAAATTAGTATCATGAGGAGAAAGCAGGGTGCTGTAGGGCTGCGTTTGTTCCAGAGGTGTTAGGGAAGAAAGTGTTTTCTGTCTCTTCCAGCTTCTGGTTGGCTGCTGGCATCCCTTGGCTTGTGAATAATCTCTGTCTTCATATTCTTACCTCCAGGTTTTTCTGTGTGTATCTTTTTCTCCTACACTTGTGTAAAATTTCCTTCTGCCTGTCTGTTCTGAAGATAAATGATTTTGCATTTAGGGCCCACCTTAAGATCCTTAATCACATCTGCAAAAGCTTCCTTCCTTTAAAGGTGAGATATACAGGTTCCTGAGATCTGCCCCCCCCGTGTGTGTGTGTGTGTGTGTGTGTGTGTGTGTGTGTGTGTGTGTAATCATTCATCCTGCTACAGATGGGGAAGTGAAGTGCTGAGGTGCCTACCACAGAGAAGGCTTACCCAACCCAAGAGATCCAGGGATGGTTTCCCAAAGAGTGAGGAAAGTGAAAGCTGGAATTTCAAAGACTGGGAGAAGTTATAGGCCTAGGACAGAGGGAGCACATGAATGACACACCTGCACACTTGCCTGCCTTTGAGTGTGGCTGGCAGGCAGAGGTGAGAGGGTGGGAGGACTGCCTGAGTGGGGCCATAGCGTGAAAGGTCTTCTCACTGACACTAAGGGTCTTGGTCTTTGTGCCAGTGACAAAAAATATTCATTGCATATTTTTAAACCAAAGATCTATATGATAAAAGTAGGGCTTCCAAAAGATGAATATAATGTTGCAATCCAGGGATGATTGCAGCAGGGAGAATCTAGAGGCAGGAACCCAATTGAGCTATGAGATGAAAATTTCATTGATGTTGGCCACTCAGTAAACATCTGAGCATATGAAACTCTGAGTAGAATGTGCTTGGTGTCATCAGTCATTGATAAATATTTATTAACTCATAACTTTATGTGAGATTGGAATAGTTGAAGAAGAGGGTAGAATCAGCCTGGAATGTGATGTAGAGCATCTATGATGTTTATATTTTAGTTTCACAGAGTTCTCTTGTCCTCAGATTATTTATTTAGGAAATATGTAATCTACTCTTTACCATGAGTGTTTTGCCAGATACCATATGACTCACTTTACAAAGGAAGGACTATCTGAAGTTTAATTTTAGAGGTCAAAGACCAGGAATAAAACATCTAGGGCTCTAGGAAACTATTTTCAATGAAATTGTCATGACATTCACTGGAAAAATGTTAATCACAAGTATACGACTTTGACTCATTCTAAAAATGCTAGAAGAAAACAAATAGTACAATGATCTGTGTAATTCTAGAAATACAATTTGAATATCTGACATTTTATTTTATACTGTAATCATGGATAAATACAAAAGAATTTAACAATAACAGAATAACAGTAGGTTATTCTGGCAGAATGTGAACAACTCTCTTGTTACTAAGTTATGTTTTCCTGATTGAAATACATGCCTCTGAAGTAAAAGTATAATTACACCACTAAGTCTTGTTTATAATTTTGAGTTTAAAAGACCATGACAGAAAATTAAACACCAAGGTGTCCCAATACTTCCCTCTCTCAACCAAGTCATTTGTAAAACACCATTTATCTTAAAGGGAAAAAAATCTATTTTCAATCATCTATTATTCATTTTTTGACAATATTTTAATTAGACAAATTGGGTCTCCACCAGACTTTAGTTAGTATGCAACTTCAGCTCTTTCAAATAGATGGTGAGTTTGTTTTATGTAGGTGATATGAAACTATATATTTTTGAAAATTAAGAAGTGATGATGGACAGATAGCAATGAGGATGCCTAGAAATATCCCTGTAACCAGAGTTTAGAAGCATGTTGAGCTGAGATATGAATGTGCTCATCCAAGACCCAAAAAAGAGAAATGTGTGTTACAGAAGGTCTACACTGGGTCAGGGAAAACTACAAGACTAGATTGATTACTCCATGACCTGACTAAAATAAATTTGCAAAAGCAGAGGTATTGGGGCTGGGGATTTAGCTCAGCGGCAAAGCGCCTGCCTGGCAAGTGCAAGGTCGTGAGTTCGGTTCCCGGTACCGGAGAAAAGCCAAAAACAAACAAAATTAAAAAAAAAAGCAGAGGTATTTATGGAAGTGTTCAATACATAAATAAAAGTCAATCAGAATGCCTTCTGCTGTGACAGAAAATAAGGAGGTAATAAATCAATGTACACTTTGAACAAAGCATAAAGTGATGAGATGGAGGTTAGGGTCCAAGGCCTATCATTGTTAAGCATTACAGGGAAACTGCAGAGGTTTTTTTTTTTTTTTTTTTTTTTTTAACCTGTATCCAGTTAACTAAGGTAGAACTACATTTTCCAAAATTCTCTTCTGTCTATGGAACTAGGATAGAGTTTGGCCACAAAAGCAACTTAGATGAGATTCAAAAGCAGAAGTGAGGAAGCAGCTCTTCTGCTCTCCAAGGAGGATGTAGCTTATAGCTAGTGCTGACTTGTGCATGGTATAAGTCTCGACCTGCTTCTAAGGTTCTGGCCATCCTTCTGTGTTGCATTTTCTTCTCTCTTCCAGCTTTCTTCCTGACTGCTGGTCCTCCAGACATATAGTGGCTGTGCCCACTACAGCTGCAGAGGCCATAGCCTCCTGTAGACTCCTCCACATCTTATTCATGGGCCCTGGTTATGAATTCTCTCTGACTTCTAGTCACTCCCTCCTGGATCTCTCAACCTCTAGCTCCACTCTTATTCAAGTCATGTCTCATCCTTATGCTAAATCACTTCCTCCAATCCCAGTGGATATAGAAACCCATCTTTTGAAGCACTTACCTTCTACTAGAGGGAAAATATACAATCTAATTTAAACATTATGGAGCTGCAAAAGAGAAGGCCCACACACTCACAGGTTAATGTCCCCTTGAGAGGTGAGTGTCTGCATCCTATGTGGTCTCTGCCCTGGTGAGCCAGGCTTAGCCCCTTTATTTTTCTTCCCATCCTGCCACGGTTATGTTCTGAGGTTCCTCCTTTGGAATAGATGAGGTCTGAAACTGTATGAAATCTAAAGAGCAGAAGGAGTGGGACTGCCTTTCTCATTAGCCTATGTCCCAAGCCCTTTTTTGGGTGGAGTGGGAAGAGCTGTACAGATGGAAAACAGGGTCTGAATTCCAGAAGGTAGTAAACTATGTAGATAGACTGGTTGGATGTTCTCTCCTTGTGAACCAAATGTATTCATCTGTGAGCACTGATATAAAGCAGTGGTGATGTGTTCCTTGTAGGAAAGGCAATGGATGAGTGTCAACAATTTCCAACGGTTTTCATTACAACTGTTTCCAAAACTTATTAGTCTTTCTGATCTAGCTGAGACCAATGCTATGGGGAAAGCAGGTTTTGAAGGAGTTTTCATGGAGTTTGCTCTTAAATACTTCTGAAATTTGACAAAAAATGCTGGAATTAATTTTATTTTCATGCCACTTTGTATACTCAGCCAAGAAATCGTGCCCTACTCTGTTTCCCAATCTTAAAGAGCTCTCAGCTCTGTTGTTCAAACAAATTTAGTCAATGAATGCATAATAGGCCTCAGATGGCAGCCTAACCCGGTGACAACCTTGCTAGACGCATAAAAGCCTCTGCATCTGACTTCTCCATATAAAATGAAATTCTACAAATACCTCTTTCCCATGGTGGCTTTTTATTTCCTCACAAAAACTAACAGAGTTCCTTCATAGGTGCTAAAATGTTTCAGATTTTAGTGGAGACTCAGTCTATATTCTGGGGCATCTTTCCTCCACACTTCCTTTGTACAATCCAAAGAGATATTAAAGACTTCTATGATCTCTTCCTTTTAAACCTCTAAAGGGGCATGTAGACATATGAGAATGTTGTGTCAATGTGATATTTGGTGTGTCTCTAATGTTCTTTTAAATTATTATTTTCTTATTCCCTTTAATGTTTTCATCAGTCTTCTATTCTTACATCTGGCAATCTGAGAAACTTCTTTGAAGATAACAATCTGTAATATAACAACCACTGTTAATCCCTATCACTTGGTTTGAAATCCCATATCATTTTTAATGTCCTTGCTTGGTTTTGTTTGCATTTTGCTATTGTTCTTTTTTCATTATTTTCTTAAAATTAAAAAGTACATAAATTGCCATAAAGTAAAAGGAATGATAAAAATCTCCAAACAAAACCTGAGTACTGTTGCATACAATGGTTTGACTAATGTCATTTTTATAAATCACATTAACTAAGGAAAAATGTGTTTTCTACAGCACATATCTCAAACTCTAGGCTTAGAATTCTGGACACAAACCTCATCCAAAGTTTAGTGTCATAAAAAGACGGAAAGTCACTGGACAGAGTGGGGAGGCCCCTCTAAAAAGGATTGGGGACTTCAGCTTTGCCTGGGTGCATACTTGATACATGGTCACAGAAAAGCATTTCAAGGGGAAATGAGAGGGTTAGAATGATTTATTTGGCAGAGTTCAAAAGTAAGAGAAAAATAGGGAAGAGACTTAGGTTTGAGGAGCTGAAGGGAGCATTGACTGTTACCTAAGGAGTCAGGCCAGTTTTTGTGGAGTGGTTGCTGTGGGCTAGTGTCTGGCTGATCATCTCAGCTCTGAGTTTGCAAATTGGCTCTGTGAGAAGTCCTTACTGCTGGAGGGGACCATCTGGTCTCCATAAAATGATTGTTTATACCTAGGGCAGTCTCAGTCTTGCAGATGTTCTGCTGGAATCCATGGCGACTCTAGGTTGGTGGCAATCACTAGAGACTTCTAGGTACTCATGAGTAGTTAAATGTAAATCTCTACTCTTGATGGCCTCAGTCTTGAAAGGGGATGGAATTGGTTATGTAAATTTAGGGCAAATCAACCTTGCATTGCCTATTCCTGGACATACACTCCCTAAATAATCAATATGCTATATGCTGAGCAGGGAATTGACCCAAACATTTAAGGTAGTAAAGGAGACAAATATAAAATGAAAGCCAAACTTTGCTCAGCTTTTAGTTACTCATTGGGCATCTGAGGCTTAGGTGAAAAGGCTTTTTTAAAAAAATTAAGCGAAAACAACTAAGTCCCTAGCTGCCTCAGAAGAAAACATAAATCAAACTTCAAATAAGTAACAGGTTAAGGGCCCAGGAGCATACCTGAGCTCTGTTCCCATGTTGGCCTTGGACCATGTCAGAAAAAGAAAATGAAGCACAAAGATTAGCACTTCCAGGGTTGTTAGAGTTTGGTATTTTTGTGAGTTTTCCAGATTTCCTCATCTGTTGAACATAAAACTGAGTTTTAAAAAGTTTTTCACTGAGATGCAGTTGGAAACTAAAATTCCCACATCAAGGAAGAAAAATCTTTTTTAAGGACTTACTTTCTCTTTAAGAATTCATGTATCATCAGGACCTAGAAAGTCATAATAATTTCACCCTCTCCGTTGGATATTCTCCTGTGGTGCATCGGATTTTATTTCTGTCTACTTGCTCCTTTCTGTTTCTTCCTTTGTATACCTTCCCACTCCTGTTCACATTCCAATGGCTGATTTTCTGTACCCAGATGAAACACTGCTTCCAGGGGTGTCTGTGAAGGTGTTTCTGGATGGGATTAGCATTTAAACTAAGAGCAGCGAAAGAAACTGTCAGTGAGTCATTGGTTGATTAGCTTTGTATGTCTATATGTGTTTTCATGAGAAACTACATTGAAGATATCAATATGTAATACAATAAGCATTGTTAATTCCCTACCACTCTGTTTGTAACTCTGTAATGTCTGTACTGATCCTTTGCTATTTTGTAAAACGTTGTCGATCTGTTAGTATTTTCCTCCTTTTATTTCTAAAAAAAAAAAAAAAAAGAATGTAGATCATATGAGCTTTCTCACACCTTCAAATTTTATTTTTTTCAATTAAAATTTTTATTTTATTAAAAAAAATAAAATAAACTAAGAGCAGCAACAAAATGATTATCTTCTTTTAGGAGGGACAGAATAAAACAAAGGTGGAAGAAATAAGAGTTCTTCCTCTCTCCCCATTTTCTGCTTCATTGCTTAGGCCGAGACATCTCATCATGCCTTCTGTCCAGGAACTGGGATTCACACCATCAGCTTCCTTGGCTCAGCCTTTAAGATTTGAATTATACGCTCGGCTTTCTTCTGTCTCCTGCTTGTTTTGGATGCAGGTGGCGCGTTGTGGAGCTTCTCAACTTCCACCATCCCGCTCTTGTTCTACACACACACACACACACACACACACACACACACACACACACTCTCTCTCTCTCTCTCTCTCTCTCTCTCACACACACACATACACACACACTCACTCACTGTTGGTTCTGTTTCTTGGAGAACCCTGACTCATAATGAAATAATACACATACCTCTGCATCTGGAATCTCATTCCTATCTTATCTGAGATTTTTCCAGGGATGCAGCCTCAGCTATCTTGAGCAGAAATATTAATAACAGCCTATAGCAAATGCATGGCCTTGTGTTATGGTAGATACATTGTGTCAACTTGGAGAGTCTAGAGGTTTGGCTAAGTGACTTAGCAGGAAGCCAGGGTGCTTACTTTGTATACATCCTGAGCCTGTGGAAGAGGAGGGCACAAAAATTATGCCAGAGCTACATGCCCCTTAGGTGGGGGTAGCCTGTTTACAATGTAAGGGAGGGAAAGAGGCTGCTTGCCAGCATTCCTCTCATTTGCTCTGGCTGCTTTGCTGTTCGGCTGCCATTCCCCGCTTTGCTCTTGTTGCTTTGCTACCTTCTGCCTAGGATCCAGCCAAGTATGGACTGAAACCTCCACAAACTGTAAGCTAAATAAACCTTTCCTTCCTTCATTTTGGGCATTGGGTATTTTGTCTCAGCAACGAGAGAAAAGTAACCAAGACACCTTGCATTCCTCATCATGCTGGTCATCATCTGTGGCTGATAAACTAATGAATGAGGCAAACGTATTTTTATGCATCAGTGTACGGTATCAACAAAGGAGCTTGCTTCCCCACCCCTGTATCTTTGCAAACTTTGTGGTGAATCTCACTTTTCACAAGGGCTAATGACTAGATATGGTACTTTCTTTCTTTCTGTTAAGT
The DNA here is from genome assembly GCF_000276665.1 of Chinchilla lanigera. Classification (NCBI taxonomy): domain Eukaryota; kingdom Metazoa; phylum Chordata; class Mammalia; order Rodentia; family Chinchillidae; genus Chinchilla; species Chinchilla lanigera. The sequence goes on from NW_004955510.1 coordinate 748,687, forward strand.
GTTCTAGCCTTGGCAATGAATGTAGCAGAAATACTTTGGAAATTCATGCACTGTGGTCACCCAGTAATGTCTCCTACTTTAACCTCTCATCATTAACTCACCTCACCTTGCAAATTTCCTCAGATAGTAACTGTAATGATATGGTTACACAGCCAAGGTCTCTACCCACAATCCTCAGCACTGCCAACTTCACAACCCTTCTTTCTGAAGCTCTTGAACATCCAAACAGAGGACACTCCGGACTAAAACATGTATGACTGTATAAGGCAGGCAGCTCTCTAGCTTGCCAGACTTTACTAGTCCCTTTATTTTCTCTGGTTTACACATAGCTAGAGTTTATGGATTCCTCATGGCCTTTGTTACTCGTTTGGCCTTTTACTAGGAAAGGGGTGGCCACTCCCTGGTCAGAAGGACTTAGTTCCAACCACTGTCTGTCTAGGTAGCTCTGTGGAAGAATGAGAAGCATCACCCTTTTTCCCAAAAACTATTCTATATTAAATATATTTAAATTTCATTGCTTTGCTAAACGAACTTCCACAAGTGACACCAGGGCTAACAGTTGTGCTTTCTACCTTTTTTTCATTTTCTCATGTATGTAGCATGCATTTATCGGGGATTTTCAGTGTTCTAAAACATGTGCTATGGCATGTGAGAAGGAAGGAAGGGACAGAGAGAGGGAAGGGGAGAAAGAGAGATAAAATTGATTTTCTATTTTCAGGCAATTTTTCTCCTATGACAGTCATTATGTAAATACACAAACAAATGTGTAATTACAAATTGGGCTGCATTTCTGAAAGATTAGTTTGTGTTAAGAGGTTTAATAGGGTATCTTGAACCAGGATATAGGAGATAGAGAAAGATTCATTGAACAGGAGATTTTCAGCTGGGGCATGAACAATGAGTTTGAGTTAAGTGGTCAACGAATGGAAAGAGGAAAACATTTCCACAAAAAAAAGACAACATACAAAGGTCTTGGGGATAACATTTCTTTGGAAGATGGTTGAACTCTAAGTGATATGGAGATTAAGGTATATGACTGTGACTTTCTCTTAAAGTTTAGCCATTTGTAATCCATTTGATTCATGCTTACATCCTTTAGTGTTTTTTTTGCAAGTGTGTATAACTAATATATTATGCATGTGGGAACTTGTTTCAGTGATATTTGAAATAAAAACTGAAGCAGTGGCACTAATATATAGTCAAATGCTGTAATTTAGAAGGAAGAGAAAGTAGGGGAGGAACTTCAGATTAAGCAGAGGAAGGGGACCCAGGTCTGATGGACAAGATCAGATTGGTCTGTTCTCAGGAGAAGGGGACCAGCTTTTATGGAAGTGCTGGTGTAGACTAGGGGTTGGTTATTTCCTATCGGTTCCTAAGTATGGCACTTTCTGTAACTTCTCCCTAAGGTTTCAGGGATTTCCTTCTAGTATAAGACATAGATCAGCAGTTCTTCCTGTCCTGGACACATCGTGGTGACCCCTGCTATTATAATGCACCTGGTCCTTGTGATAAGGGGGAGGGGGTAAGGGGAGGCACATTCTTTGCATTGTTAGTAGGGGGAGCAGGGAAAAGAGAAATGTCTCTTCCTTTGGTAGATAAGGGTCATGTATTGTGGTCTGAGAATCTACCTGCTTCCCACACACAGTTTCTTGTTCTCATGAGGATTTCTGTGCAATTTTATACCTATAGGTCTGAATTTTGCTGTCTAACTGTAGAGGACATGGCAGTGAAGAAAAAGGATAAAACATACCACACTCACCTTCTGTCTTCCAGCATGTCAGTAACTGCCTGCTGCTCTGGTGAGCATCTATCTCTCCTCCTATCTGCAGTGCACCATAAGCCCCAGTGACTTCATGGCCCTTCCTTCCTTGGCCATGGGAGACATGTTCAATGGCAGGGCAGCACTGCACCTGCCACTTTAACTAGAGGTCACTAAATATACTTTGAATTTATTTATTTTTCTTTACCTTCACAACTGCTAGTTCAGGCAAAGACAATTTTTTTTTCACCTGTGCATCACTTTTCTGCCCTATTTTTTCCTCTTTCTACTCTCTACCTCCCAGAAGTTACAGAGTTTTTAGAAAATACACCCAATTCTATATCATTATACCTAAAGCCCACTCTCAAGCATCACTCAGTACCATTTGACTCCTCAGTTACTATTTTGGAGGGACTGGGCTGAGTTTCAGTTTCTGGAAGGGGTTACATTCCCTACTAATTCTAATCATCACACTATGGCTTACCTCTGCCTGGATGCTCCAAGGAAATGTACAATGATTTGACCTGTGGGCCAGAGAAGGCTTTCTACAAAAAGGTGCTCAAATTGAAATGTGAGGGCTGTGGAGTGTTAAGCAACTAAAGATTCAATCCTTGAAGGTACATGGGGAATAAATGCCCTGAGGGGTGAGCATGTGTGGCATGTGATGCTCCCCTAAGAAGGGCCTGGGGGTGTCATGACAGAGAAGTCAGAGTGAGGATTTTAGTTTTTCATAGTTAAGAGCATTGGAAGCCGTTGAAGATGAAAAAAGTATATTCGTTAGGATAGATCACTGTCCAGGAGTCATAGCTATAGCCTGAACCCAGGAACTAGGGTTCTTTTTTATTCATAATCTAGATGTAGAAATCCACAAACTGATGGTCCTAGCCATCTTACCATAGGTTCTACTGAAATGTTTCACCCTCAAAATAAACCCTATTGCCAACCCTAGCATTTGTGCTAGTAGCAGAGAAATGGGAGGAGGGTTTTTGGCTTTTGGGGTCCCAGTAATGCTCACAGAGAGAGGAGAGGGGGCTCAAAGAGAGTTATTTCTGAATGCTGGGGGTGTGGGTAGAGTAGGCAGCTTGAAAGTTGCCTGCAGAGGGGCTGATGTTTTCTCACTAACTTTCTCCTTCTCTTTCTGTCTGTCTTTCCTCACTCCCTCCCTTTTCCTTCTTCTCTTTCTGTAAATACACTTGTGTCACTATGAATATTTATTTATTTATGAATGACTAAAGAGCCAGTCCAAAATTAGTAATGATTTTTTTCTGTTGAATTCTTTACTATGTCTCTTAAGACTAAAGGCATTTACCTACATTACTAGAAGTATTACCCTTAGGAAACTGAACATCAATATATTACTTTTCTATCAATGTCTAGAGATTTGACAATGTATAGAAGCTTGACACTTGATGACTAGTATAAAACAGAGAAACAAAACGCTCAAAAATAAATGAAATCAACCAGCAGCCCAAACTAACACTTTGAATTATAGGTGATTTTTGCTTTTTTTTTTTGGTTTTTTTTTGGTTTTTCTCCGGTACCGGGAACCGAACTCACTGACCTTGCGCTTGCTGGGCAGGCACTTTGCCGCTGAGCTAAATCCCCAGCCCCTAAAACTTTTCTTTTTTTTTTTTTTTTTGGTTTTTCTCTGGTACCGGGAACCGAACTCACGACCTTGCGCTTGCCAGGCAGGCGCTTTTGCCGCTGAGCTAAACCCCCAGCCCGATTTTTGCTTTTTGCCTTATTGAATTTATTTTTCATATTGGTTTTTTTTGGCTACCTCAAATTCTCAATATTTGTTTGAATTATTTAATCTAACTGCAAGTTACATAAGTACATAGAAATACAGCATCTTATGTAAAGAGTGCACTAAAAGTCATTCTTTTCTGTTGGTGTGAATGCTGGGAATCATCTCAGAAAGATAGGCACGCAGTGTCTATCAAAAATGTTTAAAACATGTGCATTTAATGCACGAAGCCCAAGCCCAGGTGCACACACAAATGCACACCTGTGCACAGGGACTGCTGTTTGGGAATGGTCTGAGGGCATTTCCCCAGAGGTATATGTGCTACAGGCTTGGTGCTCAGGTTGGCTGTGTTTGGATGCTTTTGCGAGGTGGTTAGTTCACAGGGATTAATGCAGCTATCACCAGACTCCATCAGCTCTGTGCGTGTAAGGTGCTATGAAAAGAGCAAACCTGGCCTTTAAATGTCTCCTGCCTCCTGACCTGGCACAGGACCGATATCTCTCTCACTGTTGCTCCCACTGGGAGGCACCCATCATTTCTCATTGTGATGTATTCTGAAGCTCACACCACAGGTGGCACTGATGGGGTGCCCGATCTGGGACAGTCAGCCTGCAGGACTGAGCTACAGAATCTCTTACATTTATACATTACCCAGCCTTGAGGGGTATGTTACAACAACAGAAAACAAAAAAATACCGAGATGTATTCATATTTAGACAAAATACTGATCACAACTTAAAAGCTAACTAATAAAAGTTTAGTCGAATACATTCTGCACACAACATGATCCTGTGTAGTTCACTTAAAAAAGGATATTTTGAGGGGCTGGGAATTTAGCTCAGCGGCAAAGCGCCTGCCTGGCAAGCGCAAGGTCGTGAGTTCGGTTCCTGTTACCGGAGAAAAACCAAAAAAAAAAAAAAAAAAACCAAAAAAACCAAAAAAACCAAAAAACCAAAAAAAAAGAGAATATTTTGAGAAATAATGGCATAATAAAACTTGTATTAAGAGGAAAAAAGGCTAAAAGACACTTAAAATCCAGTGTAAGTATAATTCTATATGTGCAGATATATTCTGTGTAATATAGTTGCTCTCATACAAGAGAAAAGACTTGGAAAACATGAACCAAAATGTCCAGATCAGTTACCTCCAAGTGACAAAACCATGAACCATTTCAGTTTTCTTATTTATGCTTTCCTAAATTTTCCAACATTTCTCTAATAAATAGGAATTGCTGCTATTTTGAAGTAAAATTTCATTACAAAGTAACTACATTTACAATATAGGAAAAGGAAGACAGAAGAAAAAATTAAAACTTCCTGTAATTTTGAGTACTTAAAATTGTAAACATTTTCTCTATATCCCTTCACCATATATATATGAATATATGCCATATATATGTGTAGATACTATGTGTTGTCTTTATAGACACATGTGTGTGGGATTATGTACATGTGCATAGTACGTGTGTGTATAAAGTGGTATGTATAGATACACTTGTCTATAGATGTGCATATATGTGTGCATATAGTTATATATGTACGTGGAAATGTGTGTATAGACACATGTGTGTATAAATACATATGTGTCATACTTCTCAGTGATAGTGTTAGTTTTGTATTGTAGATGATTGAGAACCTTCTTACAGTGGTCAGTTATGAGCAATTAACTGGAAAATAAAACGCAATTCATAGAAGATAAAATTATACATGAATTGATCTATGATTATTAATTAGACATATATACACGCATGAATATATTGATCTAACTTATTTTAATTGAGATAACACCATACAGTTTTCTTTTTCTTTTTTTTGTTATAGGTTGATTTCTTTTTTTTTATTTTTTTATTTTAAAAATAAAAGGAGGAAAATATTAACAGACAGTCGACATTTTACAAAATAGCAAAGGAACAGTACAGACAGTACAGAGTTACAAAGAGAGTGGTAGGGAATTAACAATGCTTG
>NW_004955510.1:760184-777372 GCF_000276665.1 Chinchilla lanigera
GTGTTTCAGCTGGGAATCGTGGTGGTGTGCGTCCAGTACAGACTTGAACCCACGAGCCCTGCCGCATCCGGGGTGCTCGCTGTCTCGGCGCAAGGCGTGCGTGGCTGGGGGAGCCTGCTCGCCCCGCCCGTGCCCTGGGTCTCTGTGCCGCAGCTCCTTAGTCTGTAATCTACAGTTTTATTTTTCATTTAGCAACCCATTGAGTCCTTTCCAATATCATTTGACATTCATTTCTGATGCCTGCTGTATCTTGTTGCAGAGCTTATACTAGTAAAGCAATATTTCTAAGATAAATTGATCTGAACACACCCAAGTTTATTACTTATTAATGAGAAAATTAGCAGAAACCCACAGTTTTCAATGTTGGTTATATATTTAAATCACCTGGGAAATTTTCAAAAGTACTGAAGCCTGGAACTCAGCTCCAGGTGGTCTGACCCAATTGAACTGCGATGAAGTCTAGAAATACTCAGTATTTTTGAAAAGTACCTGGAAGTGTTTCAAATATCTGCTGGAATTATGAAGCACCAAGGATACATGCCAGTTTGACATAGCTTAGGAGAAAAGGGATTACAAATATAAAAACTCTAATTTGGCTCAGACTGTTGTGTGGCAGTTTTGCTTTCTGTGGTGATGTTCATTAGTGACAAGGTTAAACTGGCAACATGGACGATTCTGAACCATTTCTCACAATTATCAGACATGATCCATTAACTGCAAATAACACATGGTATGTGGAGACACAAATGATAAGTAAATTGATCTGTGGCTATTAATTAGACATACCAAGTCACCAAGAGTTACTCTCCAACAGAAGCCAACTAGTAATGAGGTGATAGATGGGCTCAGTGGGGTCAGCTAGCAGCATAGTCCTGTTTCTCCTCCAGCAGCTGTTAGTGAATTTTTCTAGCAAGTCCTCAAAAATGCTGAATTTTTAGTTTACTTGCTTCTCAATGTTTTTGGAAAAAGAGTTTCTTCCTCAGCACAGTAGTGTGTTCAACCAATATATCATATTTCATACATTGTAAGGTGTACATTTTCCTCTTTTATCATCTTTGATATTTGGATGTATGTTAAAAATGAAATGATACAAGAATTATGATTGTCTCCTTTCATAGTGCTACATAAAATAAATGACACTGTGTGATAGCTTAAAATTGGCAGTGCAATGAAGTATGAATATTAAAAATACTCACACTCTGAACATTTCTTTATCCCTTTCCTGCCATCTTCCTGGGATAAACTTCCATCATTTTTTACTTTGTCACAAAAACCTCCTAACTGGCCATTCTACTTCTACCCCTTCTCTGGTGTTATGGTTGTGTCTGAATATCTCCCCAAAGCCTCATGTGGTGGTAGTGGTGGGGATTTTAGGAGACAGCTGAATCTAGAATTTGTGATTGGTTCAGTGCTGGGATTGAGGGTGTGAGTGCTACACCTGCCCTAGGGTGGGTAACCTGCACACAATGCAAGGGAGGAAAAGAGGCTTGTTTTTTTCCTTTTGCCCTTGCTGCTTTTGCTTTCTTCTGCTGTACAGAACTGTTGCTCCTGTGCCATGCTACCCTGCCTTGGAGCCAGCTGATTATGGACTGAAACCTCTACAGACTGTGAACTAAACAAACCTTTACTTCCTTAATTTGGGGCTTTAGGTATTTTGTTTCAGCAATGAGAGAAAAGTAACTAAGACATTCGATTTTAATCCAGAGCACAACCAAGAGTGGCCCTGTTAAAACTGAAGCCTGGCCTTCACCTCTGTCCCTTCTTCTCCAGAGTTTCTTCTAAGGAGGCTTCCTACTGTCCTCCAGTCCCATGCAGCTGTGTCTCTGAGGTGGGGGCCAGTCTTTCCTGCTCCTTATCCCCACTTTCTCCCACTCTCCCTGCTGTTTCCAGTAAAGCCCTGAGCTCTGCATTTCCTGTCATCCTTCTGAGACTGGCCCATCAGAACTCATTTTGGTTGCAGGCAGGTATGGCTACCAGACCATTCCTATGAAGGTTCTGGCTTCCACTGCACTGTCATTCTGTCCGTGCTACTCCTGTCATGACTCTTGGTGAGTTAAAGACACACTTAGAAAACCCTACAATTTCCATGGCTTCTTTTTCTACTCTTCCTCCTCCTTTCCTTCATCTTCTGTGTTTTCCTCTTCTGTCTTTTTCCTCTTCCTTCTCTTCCTGTTCCTCTTTCCTTTCCCCTTCCCCTTCCTCTGCCCATTCTCTTTCTTCTTCCTCTTCCTCCTCCTCCTCCTCCTCCTCCTCCTCCACATTCTTCCTTGTGGGTGAGGGCCAAATTTTGCCAGCATTTTGCCTCAGTCCCCAGAGTACTGGGGTTTTCCAATTTGTGGCTTCTTAGTCCCTTGTTTAGAGTTTAGGGATCTTGTTCCTTTCTTTACCTTGACACTCACTTTCATGACAAGCCTCCATCTTGGCCCAAATGCTATCTCCTTTAAAATAGCACCCCACAACTCTCCCACCACCTTTCCTGCTCACCTTTAATACCTGACTTCAGTAATGTCAGTCTCTAGCTGAAGAGGGAAACAGAAGTTAAATATTCTGCAACTAGCTACTTTCCTGAACAGATTTGTCTTCCTGTCTTCTACCAATGCCAAGAGCATATATCCTTTGTCTAACCAGCTATATCCTGAACTCCTATGTTATCTCAACACTTGTTTTCCTCAACTCCAAGTTTACCCCCACCCTGAACCTGTATGCTTTTTATAACTCTGAGCTTGTCCAGAGTTTGGACTTGTCTTAGTATGCAACATATATAATGTAGTTTTCTTTTCAGCCAATCAGTAATAGTGACATAAAATGTAACCAATCAATGACCACCAAATACTCTGCTTCTCACTTGCAAACCCTATATAAGGCTTAGAGTACAAGATATTGGGGACTGATAGTTTGAGCCAGTTGAATCCTTATCTGATGCATTGACGTAAATAGATCTGCCTCCAAATCCTGGATGATGTTTCGGTGTTTCTGTTTGAAGCTGCACACCCAGAATGTCGGCCATTGATTTTGCATTCTCTTCATTCTTGGTCACCCTCCACATCATTCGTACCTTCAACTCCATCGTACTGTTTGGGGAAGCCCCCAGGAACCCTCCCAGGTTGGGACCACTGTTGTGGAAACTGGAAACTGAAACAGCTCAACTGACTGCTCTCACCCTACTTGGATGGTCAATAGCCTCATGTGGTCCTTTAAAGCTGCCAGGTGATCCTATCATATTTTTCAAGTTTATTTTCATCTCTACTTAGATCAACATTTCTTATATTTTCTTCTGCCTTTCACCCTCTAATATTTTCTCTCTACCTTCACTTAGCTGCTAACAAAAAATGAATAAATCAAAGAGCTTTCACCAACTCCCATCACTGTATCTCATGGCTTACTTGCATTTGTGTTCTGTGTATTTTACATTCTGGCTTGTGTGTGTGTGTGTGTGTGTGTGTGTGTGTGTGCATGTGCGCGCGCTTGTGAACCAGGCTGTTTTCCTGTGCAGGAGGTCCATCTGATGTCCCTCCAGTAATTTCCCCTCTCTTCCGCACCTTCAGCTTTCTGCATTTTTCTGGGTCATTCCTTGTTCGGCAACATGCTCTTCTTTCTCCCAGTGTAAAAATCAAGTAGCCAAACATTCTTGTTCTCATCAATTTCTTGAACCATCACTTCCTATTGTATCTAATTTCCATTCTCTCTTGAACCCACTCCAAACACATGTGTGCACCTACCTTCCACTCCCAGAACTCTCTTAAGGATCCTGCTAGTAACTTCCCCGGTGCACAACCTAATGCCATGTCTCCCTTTTTTACTTGATGAATCAAAATAGACAAATATCCTCTTAGTGTCACTTCTCTTAGTCATCAAGGTATTGTTTTTCTCCCTATTTAACACCTGTTCCTTTTTATTCTTTTTTGTTGATTTTTGCTTTTATTTCCCTAACCTATGCACATGGTCCACTGGTATCCAGTCTATGGACCTGAATTTATTGTTGTTTATTACCCTAAATCTCTAGATGATCTTATTTGTACCATAGTTTTAAATGTACTAAAAGCTTATGACTCCAAAAATAGTATGTCTTGCTTGGATAGTTCTTGAACTGCAGGTCTACATATTTAGCTCATTGCTTACTATCTCTACCTGGATGATTAATAGGATCTCAACATTAGTGGTCTCAAATATAACTCCTGATATATTTCTATCAACTTGTTTCTTGTGGGAAAAATATGGATATAAAAGCGTTCTGGATCTTACATGATAGAACATAGAAGAAAAGCAGGGACTTATTCAGGTAAAAACACTGACACCAGAGGGAGAATTTTTTTAAACTTTAATTAGTGTCATGGGTGGATTTATATATTTGGAATTATAGCAACTCCATCAAACATGGAAATATATTTTTACCTCCTTCAAACATCTGTGGGTTTAAAAATTCCATTTTAACAGGGGACTTAGAAAAATAGGATTTTGCTTTCCTTGCTTTTTAACCTTCTATGTCTTACATTTTTATTTGAAAAATGATTTATATACCATGATTTAATGAGTGATTTCTTTTGACTATTCATATAATCCCAAGTGGTATGAAAAACCCTCCCACTTTCTTTCCCCATTGAAAGTGAAAAATAATGTAAAAAGGCATGAAGTTAGGGTCTATGAAAGATTCTATTATTATTCATCCAAGAAAAAAACCTTAAAAAAATTTCAACATGCAAACATAACCTGAAAACCCTTGGGAAAAGTTTGTGAAATCAAATAGTTTAGGTCATATAACAGGTACAAATAGCTTGTTAAGTCAAAGCAAACACAGCTCTTAGTCCCACACAAGATCCATCTCCTTCTTCCTTTCCCCATATCAGTAGTTTCTTCTTTTTCTTAGTGGATTTCTTTCAGCATCATGTGACACACTGAAATATTTTCCGTGTGAAATGCAAAGCAAAACTCTCTTCACCTTTTAGCCCTTCCTGTCACTATCCAGTTTGTCTGCTGACTTGCATAGAAAAAAACCTCTGAAGATATTGTTCATAGTCCTCCCCTCTTACCCACATTCAGTTGTGTCCATTAGTATTAGGTTTGGGTTTATATGGCAGAAAATATGCAAGAATATGAAAGATACAGTCAATTTCTATTTTTTATAAAATGAGGCCAGAGATGGGCTGGTTGGGGGTGGTATGGTGAGTTCCTGAACATACAGCATACAGCTTTCTTCTGAATCATCTTAGCTTACTGCTAAAGCCATATGGGCTGCAAAGGCTGATGCTGCTCCAGCGAACATGTCTAACATTTTTAGTGCACAGAGGTTACAAACAAGGGAAAGTGTGGTAGATTTTACTTGTGCATAATTCTTAGCTCCACTTCCCTGCCGTGGTTTCCAATGGGGAGAGAGTAATAACTCTTTTAGGTGCAAATATGAAATTTTTTTGAGCGGTGGGTAGAAATGACCATGCAGGTGCTGAGCCAAAGTATCATGGGTCCCAGCAAGTTTCCACATGTGGCCGTGGCACAGCCCACCAGCCAGAGGAGCAGTCAGTTTTTCTCTCACCTTAGATTGGAAGCACCAGAACCCCCACCCCACATTTGCTCACTGATTGCACAGTTACATCTGGATGAAAGAGACTGGGAAATAGAACTGCATACATTTTTCTCAAATAAAGCAGAGTTCTTGTGACTAAGAAAGGACAGCATTTGGCTTCTGGGTGCCACATGGGTCCACTCAGGCTTTCCTCCAGCTCTCCTGTGAAGGAGCTCTTGTCGCATAAGACCCACTCATTACTGCCACAGTCCACCCTTTAAACGCATCCTTACTTTACTTCAAGTAGCTTATCTTTCTTTTCTTACACTTCTCTATCCACTTTGTGTTTCTACCCTTCTCCCCAAGGGCTCATTGCTGTTAAGAATTCAGTCCCCAGCCTCATTCATTCTCTACTAACATTTACTCTCTGGTAAAGAGATGCATCTCAAGGTCTGGATGCATCTCCACATAGAACCTGAGGAGAGCCCTGAGCTCTCTCCTAACTTCAAATCTGCCTATCTAGTTGCCTTCTCAGCCTCTCATGCATGTTCAGTAGGCATCTTCTAGTCAGCATCTTACCAAAGTTGAGCTGCTTCCTATCCTATTCATCTACAAATATTCCTCCCACAGCCTTCCCCAAACTAATTCCCTGTCTTCCAGAAGCTCACACTAAAAATAGTTCCTGCCTGTCTTTCAGTTTCTATTCCCACACCATCAGCAAATTCCATCACCTACGTCTTGAAAATACAAAAAATCATGCTATATCTATAATGAAATAGTACACATCAACAAAAAGCAATGAGCCCACAGCACATAAAAACACCTTGGATAAGTCTCACAAGCATAACACTAAGTGAAATATCACAGGCATGAAAGTGTACATACTACATTATTCCGTTTATAGACTGCATAAACAGATAAGACACATTTTTAGTGATGGAGGTCAGAATAGGGTGACCTCTGAAGAGAATTATGACAAGGAAGAATTATGACAAGATAAGAAACCTTCCACCTGGCTTCTGTAGGACACACAGGTGGCAAAATTAACTGAAGGATTCTCTTAAGACTCACCAGCCTTAATGCCTGTGAGTCACAATTCAATAAAAAGAGCTATTATTGGTGTATATGATTAGATTCTTATGAATATTTTATAGGCTAGAGATTTGCTATGGTAAAATAAAAAATTAATTCATTATTCTAACCAGGTACCTTAGAATGGCTACTCTTCACAATATGTACCATGATTTCTTGCTGTGATGATTGAACTAGCTTCCTGGTTAGCATCCTGAGTGCACTCTTTAGCTCCCCTTCAGTATATTTCCCACCTACCACCAAGAACTGCCTTTATTTACTTATTTTGGTGCTGGGAATCGAACTCATGACCTCATGCTTGCCAGGCAGGTGCTGTGTTGCTGAGCTAAATCCCTGACAACATTTAAGTTAAGGCAGAGCCTACCAACCTCTGCAGAAACCCTCTGAAGATACCACTTTCTACCCAAGTACATGGCTGCTCCTCAGGAGTCATCTGAGCATCAAAGGCCCGTATGCCCACCCTATGTATATGATGTCCTAATGTTTCTCTCACCGTCCTGGTGCTCCCTACTCCCTTTGACTGCTGTACTTTTTCCTGTATAACTCCAACCTCTCTATATGTTTTATACTTAATGACTCATTTCATTTATTTTTCTTTTTCCTTTCCCCACTAGAATGTAAGGTGAAGTTTATGCTTTTCCTTTGAACCTAAATGGACTCACAGAGACTAGCAGAATGTGATGATGGAGGTCAGACCATGGGCATTTGCCTGAGACAAGCTTAGAGATCCTGGAGGCTTTCAATTCGTGTTCCTTAGAACATGCCTTTTGGAATTTCTGAGTGATTTTGCTCCTTTTGAAATGCGTATGTGCTCCAGTGATCATTGGTACAGAGTTCAGCCTTTTAGTATTGTCTGCCATGACCAGACATGAGAACAAAGCCACCTTAAATCCTCTCTACTAGGCCCCCTCCATTTGGATAGGAACAGACGACCTCAGCCACAGTCATGTGGAGCAGAGAAACAGTTCCTGAGCTCACGATCAAGAAGGCCATGAAGATGGTTGATGTTTTTGTTTTATTTTTTTTTTATTTTGAGGTACCGGGGATTGAACTCACGACCTTGTGCTTACCAGGCAGGAACTTATGCCACTGAGCTATATCCCCAGCCCAATGGTTGATGTTATAAACCACAAAATTTGAGGGTAAATTGTCAAGCAACACTAGTTAACCAGACAGAAATGGTGTGCGGGTGTGAGGTGGGGATGCTAGCTGGCAGGTTTCATTTCAGGGTATGTATGCAAGGAAAAGACCGGCTTTCTTCTCTTCTGTGTCACAGTAACAAGGCTTTATCTTGTGACAGCACCCGCATGGGAACTGTCCCCATAAGGTAGACCATACCATGTCATCAGGGAAGAGAGACTAGAATTCAGTGTGGAGCCAGGTGTTCACTGCTGCCCATCTCTCTGTACCTGGGACACAGGGAGATCCACCCAGGGGTCCCTCTTGCATTCTTCCATTCATCTTGATCAATGAACAAGGGACTCTGAGAGGGCAGCAACAGAGCAGCAGAGCACACTTAGCTTGTTTAGTGTGCTCTGAGCCACACTCCCTGTGGTACGGTGTGTTACCTGATTCATTTCTTGCCTCTTTCTTACTCAGAGATATTCATCAAAGTATAAAGCTTCTCATAGGTTTCAGTTGCATTGTCACAGAAGTAATGAGCTTCCTCTCTTTTTTTTGCTTTTGCTGTCATTTCCAAGAAATTTGGGCGTGGAGGTGGGAGGGGGAGTGCACAGGTGTTTCACTCTTCCTCTGAAACCCAGTACACAGTCCTACGCTGAAAAATACACAACAGGAATTTTTCAAATGAAAGGACCATCAAGAAATTGTGTGAGTGAGAAGACACAGAGTTCTGGCTGTCATGGCTTCCTTCATTGCCTCTTGTTCAGATGCATCCTCAGTATGTGCAAGATCCAGGGTTCAGGAAATACACACTCACTCTGAAGGTCCAAAGCTGCCCTATCAGAGAGGGAAAGAAAGAAAGTAGGGCGGGACGGTTAGGTTCCCTAATAAGACTTACAGTCCAGCAGCCAATGCACAGAATTGAACCATGAGACATGGAAAGTCTGGGTGCAGCATATGTATATTTTATTATTCTCAGATGTTTATTCTTTAATGAGTGGAATTGCACAAATTATTACTATATAATTTAGAGCAACACATAGACTTTTATTGCAGAACCAAGTAAAACGTTCATTAAACATTTTTAATGATGTGAGAAAGTGCTTATAATAAAACATTGAGAACAAAAGCAAAACAGGAAAAGTGTAGTTCAGAATGTTACCTATTCTATGCCTTAAAGAGTGTGAAAAACCATAAAATGAGGGTTTTGTATAAGACCACTATTATTTTGTTTAGAAGGGTTGAGGGTTTTTAAAAATTAAAAATAGCTTCTATGTAATCTAAATACATTTTATTTTTTAAAAAAGCCAGAGAAATGTTTGACAGGATATAGTGTTTCTCTAAATCTGGTGTAAAATGGATAAGTAAGGGTTTACATCTGTGGATATGGCCAATAATTTGGACTGATCATCTCATTTAAAACAACTAGAAATCCTGCACAAAAATGTTAAAATACATATTAACATGATCTAAAAGTACCTAGTCAAGACAGTAAATAACTGCCAGGTCAAGTCTTTGTGAAACTGGTAACCTTGGAAGGTCGATAGACAAGAAAGCCTCACCCTTGCCAGCCAGTTTCGGGAAATTTGCCAAACTGAGTAGCAAGCCTACCAGGGACTGGAGTGTGAAGCCCAGGTCCAGCCATGCAAGAGATTTTAGGAGGAACAGGAAATGCATCAGCCTTGTCCTCAGGGACCACAAAGAAAGGTCTTGACTTCAACAAGGAGGTGGTAAATCTGGGATCCACTGCCCCAACTTTCACCTTACTTGGGTACAGAATGCACCTGAGTTGTATGGAGATTGACATTTACACAATTTAGGAGCTCATTAAAGGAAAACAATCTTAAAGTTCAAATACATAATTAGGTGCAAATGTGAATATTAATTTTGAACAAGTCCCAATATTCCAAATTTAAAAAGCTGACAAATGTCATAGATATAAAAATTTCAGAAAAATAACACAACTTAATAGCAACAGAATCCTTTCCCCTCCACTTTTTTATTTATTCTGGGCCGATTTGACAGCCTCTTTATATGACAATGACTTTGTAATGTTCTTTTGTATATAAAGAACATAAAGATGATTTAGTCTGTACTTTAGAACGGGTGATAGAAATTTATTTTATTATTGGTGGCTTAGAAAAGTTCTTTTAAGATTCATAACTTCTTACTAGTGATGTTATGCATGTTTTTAGGATTATTATTAAGTTTGGCAAATTCACTCCTAAGTTTTTTACTAGTACTTCCATATATGAATGATAAAATTTCAGAACATTTCAAGTTTTCTTGGAAAATGACTAATTTTAATTACTCTTTAATTTAATGATGCCATTAACCAGTTGGCTGTTGATGTTCAGGTAGTTGCACATAATTAGTTCTTTATCACCTTAGCTAAAATCAGTATTTTGGGTTAAACTGGCAAGAAATTTAAATCTTTTTTAATGTGCTCAGATATTTCACTCATTCATTATTGTGTTTTCAAGCTGTCCAAGTATCCTTTCCTTACTTTATCTGTAATTTATATCTATCTCTTATTAATCATTAACTGTTCTTGGTACAGCCTAGAAATTTTTTTACTTCTTCTTGCTTTTTCTGCAGTCAGAATAATTTTTATTTTTCATCATTAATCTCTATCACCAGTTTTGTATATCTCATTAATTTTAATGAACATTTTTCAATGTTTTTAAAAGTAAAGCTGACAAGATACAGGCATTATTGTATCCATCTAATTCAGGAGTGCATAACTTACCATTTGTTTTACTGAAATGTTTTTCTAAATTTCAGTTAAAGTGGCATATTTGCACTTAACTGTTTGAATAAATATTTTGTACCTCATTTGCTTTATTTCTCTTTTGACTTTTTGATAATCTATGTTTGAATCCTTAAAATGTCACTCTCTTCCTTTTGCAAATTTGGATGGTTTTTTAATGGGCAAAGCATCTCACTATACTTCTTACCTTATTTAAAGAAAATTCAACATTAGTATGTGTATTTAAAATACTCCACAGAAAGAATAACTTGAAATGAAAGTGTTCCCTTGCAGTATTCCAAAGTAGTGAATGATTTCAGGAGAAAGGATGACTGATGGACATACTGAAAGTGTTTCCACCCTGCATCTGTGTGCCATGTGTCTGTGTAACCACATTGCACTGCTGTAGAACTTGTTTCATGTTGTTGAATGAAGTTACAGATAGATAGCTCATCAAGCTAACTTGATGAGACAGTTAGAAATCATGCTCAGAGTTTTTGTCTGTTGCTTTCATTTTATTTTTTGTGCTATTTGTGCTTAAGTAAATTTTAAATAATTCCCAACTTCATGTATGCCCTGTATGGTGACAAATTTGCAATAATATGATAGCATTTGTTGCCTGGTTTGTTTATTTACTTTTGTTTATTTAATTTACCACTTTATTTCATATATGTTTTCAACAGTTTTACTAATTATACACGAACTATTTAAAATAAATCATATTTACTTTTCCACCGAGATTTTGCAGTTGCTTGTGCAGCCCAAGGCTTCAGATTTAGCAGGCAGGAGATTTCCATCTTGTTTCTGTTATTTGTTGTTTTATTGTTATTATTTTTTAAAAGAATACCATTCTCATAATTTTCTCTGAAATTTTGTTTACTTAGACATTTAATATCAGCAACTGTCCTTTCCATCACTTTAATAGATTTCAATATTTTCTGTTTGCCTATTTTCTTTTTGGAATTATAAGAATTAGTTAAACATTTTTTAGGTGCTTTATAGTTTCAGATCCTAATGTAAAATATGCTTTATCATCTTTTTATTTCTATATAAAAATTCAGTGTGTTTTTAGTGATCTCAGATCTGTTTAACTCTAATTCTAATAATTTGACTCCCTTATGATGTACCCCATGCCCATCCCAATGCCCATGAATTCACTCTTATTAGTTTGTTATATCTCCTACCAGATATGTTTTAGTGAATTTCTGTACTTGGCTATAGAAAATATATAATGTTACGTGCTTAATGCTAAGTATACCACATTCAAGCTATATTTTCTCTCTTTACCTTCTGAAATGTCAATTACCCCAAAAGACGTCTTTAGAGAAAATCTGCTAGAACTACTGTGAAATACTTTTCTCTGGATATGTTTGTCAGGGATGGTAATGCACAAGAAGATGGAAGGTGCTAATGCTAGGGAAACTCAGGACCAAGAAAATTAGGAATGGTTTAACTTATAGCAGGGACTGTATGGCAGATAAAATAAAAGCAGCTCTCCAAAATTTCTTCTATTCTTGCGTGGGCATCCTTAGCAACAAAATATACAGGTGGGGCCTCTGCTGGCACCAAATAGCTATTAATTGCTTTGGCTACTTCAGATCAAAGCTTAACGAAGAAGCCAAATGAGTTTCCTTTAAGCATGAAAAGGCTCTTGTTCAATTTCGATTGGACTGTTGCAAAGATGAAGGATGAATACGAAGTGTGTGTTTTAAGACTCTACTTCCAATTATTCTTATCCCTTTATTGTTGAGAAGCAGTTCCTCTATTAGAAGGAGCAGGGACTGAATACTCTTCAGAAATTCATTATATACAGCAGTCACTTTTTAACCTTTGCCTGTGAGTGATTTTTGTAATGCACTCATGGTGGACAATTTTTAAATTCTAAAGGTGAATGAAATGGCATTGTCAAAGCAGTAATGTCTCTGGTGATGACAATACTAGTGCCTGAAAATTGAGTTCTCTAGGGGAGGGATATCATGGAAAGAGTTAGAAAGAATTGTGTCTTGATTTCCAATATATTAACTTATTCAAAAACCTTCATCTTTCTATAGAGGAATCATAGACTGTTAGATTTTAAAAGACATTAGAAATAATATAGTTAGTGAAATAAATTTTAGAAAGGGGCACACACCCATTTGAACAGACCAAAGTCACAATGCTAGTTAGTGGAAGGAACAAAAATATCCTGGCTACTTAAACTGGATTAGGTACAATTACTCTCTCTGTAGCATGCTACCTTCTTAATCTGACCATGCACTGATCCATGTATTGATCAAAGAATCTCATTAGAAGGAAGCTTTTAAGAGATAGTGTGGTGTGGAGGAATGGGCATTCATCATGGAATTAAACACCTGAAGTGGAATTTTGAATCTGCCCCCTGTGACATGGTTTTAGGTAAATTCCTTAGCAGCTTCAGTGTAACCACCTGAAATACTTACTTATGCTCAAGGGATTTTGGAAGAGATAAATAACAATAAAAAACAATCCAGGAGAGTGCCAACACAAGGCCCAGATCATTGCAGGATCTCAAGAACTGATAGGTACTCTCTTCTCTGTTTAAAATGATGTTGGAAGGGAGGAATTAAAGATGTAGAACAAAACCAAACAAAAAGAGAAGTAACTCTTATCTTGGTGTATACACACACACACACACACACACACACACACACGTTTTTATCAGATATATATACAATGTATATAGGGTATATGTGGGGATATACACATATATCTCATATACTATATATCTATATATCTTATATATATCTATATATCCTATATATATGTAAGATGTATATATATGATATATATATATAAAATATAAGATATATAAGTATGTATCTCTTCCTTCCTTTTTTAACCTACAAAATTAAGTGAATAATTATAACTCTGTTTTTACATGATCTAGTTTGCAGGAAAGACTGTTCAGGATCCAGTTTTATTTAATGACACATGAAATGAAATAGAAAATTCTGGAAAATGTGGTGAGCTTCAGGTCACTTAGTTGGGGAATCAAAGATTCTGGCTTTCTTAAGAATTGCCCTCAGTGTACATAAAATTCATTTTGAAAATGCAGAAAAAAGTTTTGTTTTTGTTTTTCTTTCAGTACCAGGAATCAAACTCATGACCTTGGGCTTGCCAGGCAGGCGCTTTGCCTCTGAGCTAAATCCCCAGCCCTAGAAAAAAAGTTTTTGTCTTATATAAGCAATGGAAGCTGTTGGTTGTGGTCAGGGAAGCCTGGCTGTGGTGTGCTACTTGCTGGGGTTGTGAAAATGTTCTCTGATGAGCTGGCTCATACTGGCTTGATATGGATTTTCATCTTTCCTCTTACTAGTGTTGGAAATTCAAGGAGAACCAACCCATTGAGTTCTTTTTCCTGGGGAAAATGGTACTCAACCTTGAAAGGAGGAGAGTGAGAACCAAAGACAGAAAGTCAACTGAAAGTTAAAGGATGGAAAACAATACTCCATGAAAAATAAACCCAGAAAAAATCAGGGGTAGCTAGTTTATTTGCAGACAAAATGAATTTCAGGCTAAGACTGATCAGAAGAGACAAAGAAATTCACTACATACTTGTTAAGGGAGCAATCCAGTAGGAAGAGATAGCAATCATAAATATGCACCAAATACTAGTACAATCAACTATATAAAACAAACATTAATGAATAAGAAAAATCAGATAAGCACTAATACAGTTGTGATAGGGGACATCAATACCCCACTGTCACAAATAGAACAAAACATCAAGAACAAAAAATATCAGAGCTGAACCAAACCTTAACAAATGGTCTTAGTCAATATCTACAGAGTGTTCCACCACACAACAGAATAAACATTCTTCTTAGAAGCACCTGAGACATTCTCCAAATTTTCCAATACTAGCTCATAGAACATGCTCAAGGAAATACAAAGAAACTGAAATTATTGCATTCATATTATCAGATCATAGTTCAATGAACTTGGAAATCAGTGGCAAAAGAAACCACAAAAACTACATAAACACATGGGAATAAAATAATACCCTCCTGAATAAGTAATTGGTCAAAGATGAAATAAAAGAAGAAATTAGACAGTTTTGACAATTAAATGATAATGCCAATACAATATACTGGAACTTTAAAAAGCAGTCCTATGAGAAAAATGTATAGCAGTAAATTCCCATGTCAGAAAAACAGAGTGAGCTCAAATAAATAACCTAATGTTGAACCTCAAGATTCTAGAAAAAGAAGAGCAAGTTAAACCCAAACTGTGTACAGGGGAGGTAATTATAAAGATCAGAACAGTGACCATGGGATGGGCAGACAGCACAGGAAGCATCCAGGATTCAGCAACCAGCTCATCTGGAGGAACCCAGGTGCCTGGCCCATCCCTTACACCTTGGTACTGGGACACCAGGGGATGACAGTCACACAGTGGCCCCAGTCTAGCATGCTCATGATGGACAGATGAAACTAGCAGGAGGGAAAAATTCCAAAATATTGGCCAACAGGTGGTAAATTAAGTGTACCAGTGTTATGCTTAGGGGCAAAGACACATGGAATAGAAAAAGGTGGGTGGGACTACCCCTTTTAAAAATATAATTGTATTTTCTCCTGTTTAATCTTTGTTTTTATCTTAGTTTCTTCATCAAATACTGTTTCATTCTTTCTTTTCTATCCTGTTGTCTACTTACTCAAACCTTGCATGACCATCCTTTGTTCTCCAGCCTTGTTTCTACTTTCTTTCCAGTTATATTTATCATACATACCATCCTCCCTGAATTGCCATACCATAGGATAAATCCACTCTAGCAAGAAAAAACATTTGGCAAAAAACCTCCTAATTTACTATTTGTTCTGTTATATAATTATAGACTTTGCTCCTATGGTCTAAAGTACAAAATCAATAGTTATCACAATTTGTCAATTGCTAAATTTTGCTTGATACTGTCATTATTGCTAATTGTACTACTATAACTAGAGTGTCATATATGTTGTAATCAGTTGTTTTCCCTTATGTAATAATATTGGGAAGCTCTGGGGAAAAAACCTGAACACAGCCCTACGTGAAAAGACTGGGGACTGAACCAAAAAGAAATCAGCATCCCACACTCATTTAATTGAGAAGAAAACAAAATAAGAATCTCCTACACACAGAAGATATCCCTGAAGATCAGACATTTCCTAAAGAGGCCTTGATACTGGTGAAATAGCTACATACTACCAAAATTCACAAGTATCATCATAGAAAACAAAATAAAAATCTTTTGAAATAGACAATGCCAAGATGAAGGAGCAAAATGCAATCTCAGACCTCCAGTCCAGCCAGAACAAGTCCTGGAGACATAGAAGAAATTGGAAGTCACACATCTAAAATTTCTGAAATGATGGCAACTGAAGTAAAGAAACAACTCCATTAGGATATACAGGAAGTCAGATCAGAAATAATCTCAGGTAAAAAAAAGACAACCATAATGAAAGAAATGCTCAGCAATTCTAAAGAAGACATAGATAAAAAATAGAGGACCATAGAGAATTAGAATGTGTGAAATATATTCAAAGAGATATCCAGGAAATTAAAAATTCCATTGAAACCTAGCAAAACTGCTTGAACAAAACAGAAGGTAGACATTCAGACTTTGAAGACAGTGTTGCAGCTAGTGACCACAAAAGGAAAGATTTCTTAAAATAACAAAAAACCAGGAAATAATTCAACAGCTGCAAGATCATGCAAAGAAAAACATAAGTATGATAAGTTTCAAGGAAAAAGTAGGAGTCAATACAAATGGCATAAAAAGATTACTGGAAGAAGTAATAGTAGAAAATTTCCCAAGCATGGGAAAAGAACCCGACATACAGGTAAGTGAGGCATATAGAACGCCAATTAGCCATAACTACAATAAATGTACATGCAGATATATAATAATCAAGATGTTAGAAATTCAGAACAACAACAAACTATTAAAAGCAGTTAGAGAAAAGAAACAGGTCACCTAAAAAGGAAAGTCTATCAAAATCACAGCAGACATCTCACCACAAACTAATAAAGTCAAGAAGAGCTTGGAGTGAAGTATTTCAAGTCCTGAAAGAAAATCATTTCCAACCCAGATTGATGTACCCTGCAAAACTACCTTTCAAAATTAATGGAGAAATAAGATACTCCCATGACAAAGACTAAGTGAAGAAATTCATGACCATCAAAACAACCCTACAAAGAGAACTGAAAGATGTTCTAGAAAGAGATAAAAATGACTACAATTCCAAAAACAATAACAGAAAGAAATGACTAAGCAGGACAAGCAATTAGATGGAGGGGGAAAAGCATGGAACCAACAGCAGGAAAATAACATGACAAAGATAAGCCAACACATTTCAGTTATAACCATCAATGTAAATGGCCTCAATTCACCAATCAAAAGAAACAGTCTGGCAGAGTGAACCAAGATACAAAAGACCATAATATTCTCTATACAAGAAACACATTTAACTCAAAAGGAAATTCATAGACTAAGTGAAAGGATAGAAAACAATACTCTTTGTGACAGGAACCCAGAAAAAAACAGGGATAGCTATTCTGTTTGCAGACAATGTAAACTTCAAACCAAGGATGATCAAAAGAGATAAAGAAAAGCACTACAGAAGAGCAAGCAAGTAAACAGGTAGAAAAAGTAGGACACCAATGCAAGTAAATAACATGACAATGATAAATCAATACATATTGGTTATAACTATAAATGTAAATGGCCTCAATTC
>NW_004955510.1:778222-778985 GCF_000276665.1 Chinchilla lanigera
AAAAGAAGAACAAGTCAGGCCCAAAGCCCAAAGAAGGGAGGAGATGATAAAGATTAGGGCAGAAATTAATGCAATCGAGACAAAGAAAACCCTCCAAAAAATAAATGAATCAAAGAGCTGGTTCTTTGAAAGAATAAATAAAATTGATAAACCCCTAGCCAACCTTATCAATAAAGGAAGGAAAGAACTCAGATTCATTCAATAAGGAATGAAAAGGATGAAATTACCACAGATTCCACAGAAATTCAGAAGATCATTAATACCTACTTTGAAAATTTTTACTGCCATAGGATAGAAAACTCAGAAGAGATGGACAGATTTCTAGATAAGTTCGAATTAACATGGTTGAGTCAAGGAGATATCAAATTCCTGAACAGCCCAATATCAATTAATGAGATGACAGTGTGATTAAAAATCTACTAACAAAGAAAAGCCCAGGCCCTGATGGATTCACAGCAAAATTTTACAAGAAATTCAGAGAAGATTTAATACCAACCCTCCTCAAACTATTCAATAAAATGGAAAAGGAAGCAATTCTCCCTAACTCATTTTTGGAGGCAAGCATCATACTGATACCAAAACCAGAGAAAGACCCAACCAAGAAGAACTACAGACCAGTCTCTCTAATGAATATAGATGCAAAGATACTCAATAAGATACTAGCAAATAGAATGCAGCAGATTATCAAGAAAATCATACATCACAACCAAGTTCGATTCATTCCAGGAATGAAAGGTTGGTTCAATATTCGCAAATCTATAAA
>NW_004955510.1:781313-817735 GCF_000276665.1 Chinchilla lanigera
TATAACAAGCATTGTTAATTTCCTACCAGTTTGTTTGTAACTCCGTATTTTCTGTACTGTTCTTTTGTTATTGTGTAAAAGGTTTTCTGTCTGTAAATGTTTTCCTCCTTTTATTTAAAAAAAAAAGAGCACTACATACTTGTTAGGGGAAAAGCTTGAGAAGGAAAAGATAACAATCATAAATATATATGCATGAAATATGTGGGCACCCAAGTATATAAGGCAATTTTTAATAGACATGAAAAATCAAATAAGCGATAACACAATTGTAACATGAATTCTTAACAGTCCATTGTTGCAAACAGACAGATCAACTGGACAAAAAATAATCAAGGAAATAATAGAATTGAACCAAACATTTAAACAAATAAACTTTGTAGACCTTTACAGTGAGTTGCACCCAACATTAGAATGCACATTCTTCTCAGCTGCACACAGGATGTTCTCTAAAATAGATGATATTCTAGCCCATAGAACATGCTTAAATAATGCAAAGGAACTGAAATTATTCCATGCATATTATCTGATCATAGTTCAATGAAATTGGAAATTAATGGCAAAAGAAACAACAAAAACTACATAAACACATGGAAATTAAATTATACCATCCTCAACTGCCAGTGGTTCACAGATGAAATTAAAGAAGAAATTAAACAATATATACAATCAAATAAAAATGCAAATACAATTTATTGAAACCTGTGTGATTCAATGAAAGCAGTCCTCAGGGAAATTTATAATGAATTCTCATATCAGGAAAACAGAATGAGCCAAAATAAACAACCTAACGCTGCACCTCAAGCTTTTAGAAATAGAACAGCAAATCAAACCCAAAGCCCCCAAAGGGTAGAAATTATAAATATCAGAGCACAAATGAATGTAACTGAGACAAGGAAAACAATACAAAGTATTAATGATTCAAAGAGTTGGTTCTTTGAAAGAATAAATAAAATTGAAAAATCCCTGGCCAACCTTACCAAAAAAGGAAAGAAAAAACTGAAACACATGCAATAAGGAATGAAAATTATAAAATCACTCCAGATCTTGTGGGAGTTCAAAAGATCATCAACACCTCCTTCAAGAATTTTACTCTCATAGGATGGGAAACATGGAAGAAATGGGCAGAATGCTAGAAGCATATTGATTACCAAAGCTGAATCAAGAAGGTATAAAAATTCTGAATAATCCAATATCAGTCAATCAAATTGAAAATGTAATTAAAATCTTACCAACAAGGAAAAGCCCATGTCCCAATGGGTTCACAGCTGAATTCTGTAAGAAATTTAGAGAAGATTTAATGCCAATACTCCTCAAACTCTTTAATGATATTGAAAGGGAAGCAACTCATTCCTAAGGCAAGTATTACTCTGACACCAAAACCAGAGAAAGACCCAATTAAAAAAGAGAACTACAGGCCAATCTCCCTAATGAACATAGATGGAAAATATCTTAATAAAATACTATCAAACAGAATGCAGCAAATCATACAGAAACTTATACACCATGACCAAGTGAGATTCATCCCAGGAATGCAGGGATGGTTCAATATATGTAAATCAATTAATGTAATACACCTTATCAATAAAGTCAAAGACAAAAACCACATGATCATCTCAATTGATGTAGAAAAAGCTTTTGACAAAATCTAACACTCATTCATGATAAAAAATCCCATAGAAAATTGGAATAGATAATCTTTACTTGAATCTGATAAAAGCTATCTATGAAAAAGCAACAGCCAACATCATACTAAATGGACAAAAACTGAAAGCTTTCACTCTAAAATCAGGAACAAGACAAGGATATCCACTAACACTACTCCTATTCAGTATAGTTTTGGAAACATTAGCCAGAGCAATTAGACAAGAGAGAGAAATAAGGATAAGGATGAGAAAGGAAGAAGTGAAATTATCATTATTCGCAGATGACATGACACTCTACATACCAGACCCCAAAAACTCTACCAAAAGACTTAGATTTAATAAACAAATTCAGTAGCATATTTAGGTACAATGTCAACCCTCATAAATCAATAGCTTTCCTGTACACAAATGAGAAATTCACTGAAAGAGAAATTAGGGAAACACCACCATTCACAATAGCATCCAAAAATCAATGAAATACTTAGGAGTCAATCTAGCAAAGGAAGTAAAAGATCTATACATTGAAAATTACAGTACTATGAAAAGAAGTGATCAAAGGGGATTTCAGAAAATGAAAAGATATTCCTTGTCATGGATAGGAGGAACCAACATTGTGAAAATGGCCATACTTCCAAAATTCTTATACAGATTTATGCACTCTCTATCAAAATACCATTAGCATACCTCACAGATCTAGAGAAAACATTTTTAAAATTCATCTCAAAGCAAAAAAGACCTAGAATAACAAAGACAATCCTGGGCAACAAAGGCAAGGCAGGCAGCATCACAATCCCTAACTTGAAATTATACTACAAAGCTACTGTGATGAAATCAGCATGGTACTGGCAAAAAAATGGACCTGAGGATCAGTGAACCAGATTAGAAGATGCAGACACAACTATAAACACACTCAGCTACCTTATCTTTGATAAAGGTGCCAAACAGTTTCACTCAAAAAAGATACCTTCTTTAATAAATGATGTTGGAAAAACTGGTTTTCCCTATGCAAAAGACTAAAACTAGACCCATATCCCTCACCATGCACTAAACTAAAGTCAAAATGGATTAAAGATATAAATATTGA
Organism: Chinchilla lanigera; assembly: GCF_000276665.1. Lineage (NCBI taxonomy): Eukaryota > Metazoa > Chordata > Mammalia > Rodentia > Chinchillidae > Chinchilla > Chinchilla lanigera. The sequence continues at coordinate 784,041 of NW_004955510.1, forward strand.
AGCAGAAACACTAAATCTTCTCAAAGAGAAAGTAGATAGAAATCTTGAAGATATAGGGGTAGTCAGAGTTTATGAACAAAAACCAAACTGCATGAGAAATACTTCAAACAATCAACAACTGGGATCTCATTGTACTAAAAATATTTTGCAAGTCAAAAGAAATCACCAACAGGATGAAAAGAAAAACCTATGAACTGGGAAAAAATTTTAACTAACTGTCCCTCACAGAAAGGACTTCTATCTAGAACATATAAAAATTCAGACCCCCCCAAATTAAAAGACCCAATCCAAAAATGGGTGTCTGAGATGAAGACACACTTCTAAGATGAAGAAATGCAAATGGCAAATAAATATATGAAGAAATATTCAATACCATTGGGTATTTGAGAAATGCAAATTGAAACACCACTAAGAATCCATCTCACCCCAGAAAGGATGGCTACCATCAAGAAAGCAACCAATAACATATGCTGGCAAGGCTGTGGAGAGAAAGGAATACTTCTCCACTGTTGGTGGGAGTGTAGACCGGTACAATCACTGTGGAAATCAGCGTGGAGACACCTCAGAAACCTAGGATTAGAGGTCGCATTTGACCCAGTTCTTCCCCTTCTGGGTATTTTTTCCAGAAGAGTTAAAAGCATCAGACTACACTGACATATGTGCACCCATGTATATGGCAGCAGAGTTTATCTTAGATAAATTTTGGAAACAACCCATATGCTCTTCAACTGAGGAATGGATAAAAAGCATGTGGCATTTTTATACAGTGGAGTACTACTCAGCTATAATGAAAGATAAAGGCTCTTATAGGTAAATGAATGCAGCTAGTGACCATATTCATATGTGAAATAAAATAGACTTGCATTCGTAAACATCATATTGTCTCTCTAGTGTCAGAAACCAAAAAAGTAAACAAGATCTGAAAGGTAAAATAGATTTTATGAAAGGGAAAGAAAGTGCTCAAAAAGAAAAAGCAACAAGGATTGGATAAAGGAGAAAAGAAGGAAGGGAAAATTAAAAACTATACATGTATACACACACGAGATAGCTAAGATAATTGTATTACTAATTTCTATTATTAATTCTACTATTAATTTCTATTATTTCTTTAGTTAGGAGACCCCATGCTCTGTTTCTGCATGGAGTTATAAAGCGATAAAATTTTTGTATAAGTTTGATTCATCAGCAGGACCAGCTGATAACAAACTGATAGCAGGGCTCCTAGGTATGTGCCTGCATCCAGGGAGAAAATGCTGCATTGTTTGACCAAGTTTGCATGCCTATATCTGGTAATCTGAAAAACTGCTTTGAAAATAATATTATGCAATATAATAACCATTGTTAATTTCCTATTATCTTGTTTTGAAATCCCGTATCGTTTTAATTGTATTTTTCTCTTTTAAAAAAAGATGAGGGCAGAAATTAATGAAATTGAGAAGAAGAAAACAGCACAAAGAATCAACGACTTGAAGAATTGGTTCTTTAAAAGATTAAATAAAATAGACAACCCCTTAGTGAATATTATTAAAATGAAAGAAAAGACCTCAAATCCATGCAGTGAGGAATGAAGTTGCAAGCAGCATATCAGGTGGAAGAAGCAGTTACAGTGGTCTTTTTATAGATTTAAGGCCTTTCCTCTGAAGAATGGCTGCGGGACCTGGAAGGAAGTTTGACAAACTCAAGGGCTCTTGACTGGGGATTGACTCCCTAATAGACGGACAGCAGATGGCAAAATGGCCAGGGGCTTTGGCAGCCTGCACCCACACCCTTGGCACTGAACAAATGTACAGCCATGTTTATATAATGTCCAGGCAGAAGTTAGGGAGAATTGGGGTGCTGCTCAGGGAGGCCCAATCACAGCATGCAGTAGAAGGGGCTGCAGTTAGGAGCAATGAGCTTGGGCCTTACCATCTCTGGATCATTCTCAGAGAAGTCAATGCACCCCAAAGGCTCAAGGATTGCTGGGGAGAGGGATGCTCTTGCCTTCCACAGCATTTCAAAAAGCATTCTTTAGTTTTCTAACAATAAGTGTGGGTTTTGATTCTTAGTACATTGTGTCAAATGTCCCATACCTTTTGATCTGAGGTTCAGGTAGTGTCCAGGTGACTGGGTTGGGTAGACATGGATGAGAACACCACAGAGAGGAGATAGAGCAAAGGTGAAGAATGTGAGAAGACACCAATCATAATGTTGATGACAATGAGGCAGCAAAGAAAAGCAGGTCACCATCTCGAGGAATTTTAGCTAGAAGATCCCAGATTCTGTTTCTTCATGGGGTTATAAAGCAATGAATTTTTTGTATAAGCTTGATTCGTCAGAAGGACTAGCTGATAATAAAGTGATAGCAGGGCTCCTGGGCATCTACCTGCATCCAGGGAGGAAAGGCTGTGTTTGTATTTCCTAGGAAGCCTCTGATGTAATGTTGCAGAGATTTTGTGGATCCCTGTCCCCAGGGTGCTATGGAAAATAATTTAGCATCACTCTTATGGGCTGGATAGTAGGGGAAGAAATACCCAGTACCATCAGTAGCAGGTTGCAGGTCTCATGTCTGAAACTATAACTGCTTTATGCGGTGTTCTCGTTGGCAGCAGACATGGGGTAGTCAGTGTTTAGTTCTACCTGCTGCCCTCCTGTAGCGCTGCCCGGAATGAGTCCACTATGCTCTGCCTTGTGGATAAGCACTGTGCTTGGTGTGAGTCCCAAAGACCTAGGGGTCAAGGTCAAATCCACATCCTTTCATTTCTTGACTCTAGTTTTTTCACTGCTGCTGCTGCTATTTCATTGACCAGGATCCTTCAAGCAAGTGGTGGAAATAGGCTCTTCTGGGGACCTCTTACCATCTCCTTGGCAGCACCACAGACTGTCTAGCCCTTCTTTCACTCTCAACCTACCTAGGCTGTACCTGCCACAGTTAATAAATGTTGCTGGTTCATGGTTGAAGGATGTAACATGGGTTCACTTTTCAACATGTACATAGGTATGTAGCATTGTCTCTGCTGTAGACAGGGAGACATTGTCGAATATTTAGGCCTGTGATAGCTGACATAGTCCAATACACACTCATATTGGAAAGCATCCATCATGAAAGACAAAGTTCTCTTTGTAGAAAGCAATGTATTGGGGAAAATGATAATGATATTCTACTAATTCTAGCATTTTCTAATCTTCTCTGTCACTCTACTTCTCTTTTACTCTTGCTTTGCTATTGTTTCTCATTTGCTTTTTAACTTTCCACCACATTAGTTGTCATTTTTATTCTGTTTTCCTTTTCCTTGTTCTGTCTGAGCTATTGTTCTTTCTGATGTATAATTACAGCATAAGCCGGAAGTACAGATAACATTAAGCTGAAAAGCCCCTGTTAATATGCATTTATACCATCAAAAGGAAATGAGCACATTAGTACGATAAATGAAAATGTGTTATCTCGCAGGGATAGTGAACATGAAGGTTAGACAATGTGGAAATTCAATGACGTTTCCCCAAGTTCAAGGATTGCATTTGGGAGCTACAGTTCCCTTGGGTTAGAGGCTGGTGATTGGTAGCAGAGAATTGGAGCTGATAAAGGAATTACTAATACTGCCATTTGTTTTACAACTTTCAATTAAAGGATTTAGTATGATGGTTAAACTATAAATTACATTTAGTAAAGCTTTAAGATTGGCATTTTTTTTAATTTATTATTTCTGCTTAATGCCAGGAAGTATTAATGCTAGAGGCATTGGGTGGTCTCAAACTCAAACTAAACTCTGGTATTTATGATTCTGATTAAATAAGAAATACTATGCATTAAACTGTAGAGGAGAATAAAGTAATATTATACTTTTTCTTTAGTATTTATCACTAGAGTTTAGTATGATCCCACTGCAGTTGAAACATTTAACAAATCTCTACATGAACCAAATGTTTGGATAAACCACTGCAATTTCTCTTTCATTAGCCTGACAATTACAAATGAAGTACATTTTGCTTTGTTAGGTCTCCAAACCAATAAAAATGAACATTTAAAGAAAATGAGCCTTGCAACATGAAAGTGAATACATTAGGAAAGCTTAAAAAATCAGCTTTGTAGATTTATAAGGATAATTCTATAATTATTTCCAACCAGGTGAGAAGAACTTATCTTGCTCAGCCATAGATAATTTCTCTGGTTCTTTACATTTTTCATTAGCACTCTGCTAAAGGACTAATTCTGAGCTATCTTGTGTGTATGTGCTCAAAATCTATATGTGCTCAGGTCCTTTATGTAAAATTATGTAGTACTATTTGCATATAATCTACACATATCTTCCTGTATACATTTTTTTTTGGTACCAGGAATTGAACTCAGGACCTGGTCCTTGCCCAGCAGGCTCTTATTCCACTGAGCTATATCCCTAGCCCCTCCCATATACACTAAATAATCTCTGGATTACCTATAATACAATGCAAATGATATGTAAGTAGTACCTATATTGTATTGTTTAAGGAATAAAGACAGAAGAGAATTGGCAAGTTCAGTGTAGATGCAATTTCACTGTTAACTCAAATATTTTTAATCTGTTGTTGGTTGAAACCTATAGATAAGGGGATGACTATGTATATTATAGGAAATGTATTCCATGTGTTATTATATGCTATATATTTTTTTTCTCCAAGTTCATTTGGTTTGATCTTTCATTGGAATTGTTCAATGAGGCCAATCACTTGCAAAGGGAAGGCTGTCAAATACAGTGCCCTGTGTGTGCCTTCTCACCTGAGGTCCTAGAGATTGGAATCTGGCTGATATAGGTGAGAACCTCATAGAGAGGTGACAAAGATGGGGAGACTGAGAAGACACCAGTGATGACAGTATAATAGAAAAGAAAACCAGGACAAAATCTGGACAAGCTTTAATTAAAAGATCTAGACTCTATTTCTATGTGGTGGTTATGAAGTCACAAAAATTAATGTCTTAATTCAGCAGGAAGCATAACTGGCAACATTTTCTATCTAAAATTCCTCTACAGATGCCACTGCTCTTAGGATCTAGTTCCTTACAGCTGTTTTCCAGAATTGGAAGTCGGGTTACTTCCTACACCTTGGCCACTTGCTTTTTCTGCTGCAGCTACATTGACTTTGTTTTGGTTTATGATGGTAGGAATCAGCCCAGGGTCTCATAGATTTTCGGTATGCACACTATCTCTGCACTATAACCCCTTCCCTGACTTTCTTTTTATTTATCCCAAGTATCTATCTCCTTTCTGCTCTTGAGTACTCTGCACACTATGAGGATTTCTGCCTAGCTGTACCCTACCCTGTTACCTAGTTCTCCTCTGCTCATTTCCAGCTCTGCAGGAAAGAACCCTTCCCTTTCACAAAGGTGAGCTGAAGGCTCCTGGCTACATTTTCTCACATCACCACCTGTCACTAACTATGAATGTCACCTGATTTGGAAATATGGTCTTTGCAGATCTGATCAAGTTACCATGAAGTCATTTGGGTGGGCCATAATCCAATATGACTGGAGTTTTTATAAGGAGAGGAAAATGTCACATGAACATAGAGACATGGGGAAAACACTGTGTGATGACAGTGATTGGAATGCGGGGTCAGTTAAGCAAAAAAATTCCCATGGACCGTGACCATGACAGAAGACAGGGAGAGGAAGAAAGATTCCTATTCTGAATGAAGGCTACATGGCTCTGTGGACACCGAGATTTCAGACTTCTGGTCTCCAGAACTGTAGGAGAATGAATTATTGTTGGTTAAAGCCATCTACTTTATAATGCTTTATTAGGGCAGCCCTGGAGAATAGAATTGGCGCCAAAGTTTACAAGTGAACTTGCAGCAAGTGGTACCAGTTTCAAGGGTGGAGGGCAGTGGCACTCAGGGCCAAATTTGCTTTGAAACTGAGGATTTGATTGATGTGGTACGTGAAGCATGAAGTAATTAAGCTGTGAAGCAAGGAAACATTCAAGAGCTTGGGGTTAGCAAAGCCCCAGGAAGGACACCCATGAGAAAAGCTAATAGTTAACACTTCCTGGTAACTATATATATTATTTAAGCACTACATTTGTGGGATTTTATTTAGTTTTGAAAAAATATCTCATGAGATAGATTTTATTATTCTTATTTTATAGATGAATAAACTAGGGAACAATGATCTTAAAAAACTAGCAGAGTCATGATTTGAGCCCAGGCAGATATGAAGGTCAGATATGGCAGACAGACAACCCAGGAAATGGGACTACACAGCTGCTTAGTTCCCAAAGATATTTAAGAAAGATCCATATGAGTCAAACCACTTCACAGGTTTCTTCTGTGCTCCAAGATCCAGTTTATTTCAAAACTGTTACTGATATATGGGTATATGTTTCTATTTTTAAATATGTTTTTGACAATATATCAATCAGCCTACATATTTCATAACCCCACAGGCAATGTGGTGTGATGTTGTCATCATATTCAGAACTCTAGATTTCTACCTGCCTCATTAAAAACCAGACATACTGATGAAAATCTAAGCCTGACTCCTTCTCTTAAAGAGACTATTTCTTCAGCTTCCAGTAGGTCAACCAGTAGCCCAGGTTCAGACAATGTGAATGAAGAGGAGATAAAAGCTAGAGGGAACCATGCTGGGGACGGAGATCATTCATTCTCATTTCAGAAAGAATTACATCTCTCAAAATCTATTCTTGCAATTTCCAGGAGAAAGATTCAGTGGGTCTTTGCAGGTAGAGCGTGCGGGATAGTAGAGATAGTTGTTTAGAAAGTACCAGCTTCAAGTCTTGTCTCCTACTTTAGAGCAGTTATTCCAGCTGGCAGATCATCACTTTCCCCTGTGATCATTGATTAGGACCATTCTCTACACTAGGAAATGGAAACAAGAATCACTCACTTGCTGCAGAACTCACAAGAACATATAGAGGAAGATATGTCTTCATTCAGGGTATCACACAGTGTCTCTCATTCTGTGTTAGGGGCATTTTCATTATGGGGGTCCCAAGGATATTTATTTTATGCTTTCCAGTGATATTTTTCTCAGTCTCCGTCATCGTCATTTCTCTTTGGGATTCTTTCCTGTGGTTTGCTTGGAGGACAGCCTTGTAGAGGTTCAACCTGCACATTGTCCACAGAACCTCAGCATCTGTCTGTAGCCCAACCTGGATATTATTCCTGTTGTACACACTGGGAGACATGTGCTTAGAGGGACTTCATATACTTTTTATTTGACAGTTATTCATTAGACCAAAGTTTAGTTTTGGAAACTTGGGCCATGTCAGTCACTTTCAGAGCTCATTTTTCCTTCTCTAGCTATATTTCTCAGATGTTCTTTCTCCTTTAACCTGATTTTGGCAGTATGTTTTCTCTTATTAAGGTCATCTTAAATACTAGAGAACTGTCTCCAAATATAAATAGTCCTTTCCACATATTGTGATGTTTCTCTTTTTTTAAAAAAAGGGCATTATTTAAGTTACAAGTCCAAGAAATGTGACCATGGATCCCAAGCAGTGACCTCTGAAAGTTTTGTCCAGCATTTTATAGGAATATCAGTAATGAGCATCAAGGGCTTGCAATTAAAAAATAGTAATAAAAGTGGACATAATTCATGCAGAACATTATGCATTAGGTTCTGAGTTAAGTTCATTCTGCTTTACCATTTAGCATCATCAAAAGATACTATTGTTCTTATTCTGCAGAGGAGAAAGCTGGGTTTTCATAAATTAAGGAAACTGCAGAAAAAGAATTAAAATAATTTAGCCTCAAGCACCCAAAACCTTGTACTTCACACTCTGCTAGTGACTGCCTCCTAAGGGTGTCCTAGGTCACTAAGGACGGGGCACCTGTTTGGGCACCTGGGTGCAAATGGGATCAGGATATCATAACAGGGTACAATCTTCTTCCTCATATCTGTAAAGTGTGCCTCCTTGCCCTTTGCAGTCACTGTTCCATACACCTGCTTATATAAATGTCTTAATCACCTCTGGTGGTGTGACTCTGACTCGTATTTTGTCTCTGCCACCCATAGGGAATGCATGTTGTTACAGCATCTGCCTACCCTCTTCCTCCTGGTAAACTCTGAGGCAGAGAATTGGCTGGAGGGTGTTTAATGACGTCTGCCTCTTCTGGTGGTGAGGAAAGTCTGCCATCTGTCCGTAATCATGGAGTATCCTTCAATGACTTCTTACATTCAGTTTCCTGGATTGATGTTGCTACCTTTATCCACCTCATTTTCTCTCATGATTTCTGCCCCTTCTTTACATAGATGGTTAAGAAATTGTGTTTCTTAAAGGAAGGATTGAAGCTATGTTTTCCAGCAAGGCACAGGATATATTCTACTATAATATGACTTTGAATTTTTTAAAGGACGGTTTTATTATTTGTGCTTATTGTAATATCAAGATTCTTTGAATTTACTTATCATAATAAGGTTTAGACATCAAAATTCCAGTCCACAAAAGTACAGGCAAGAAATCTCTCTCTGGGCCTCTCTCCAGCCTCCTATAAGCTCGGCATTTTTGGATGAATAGATAAATTAGAAAGACATAATTGTATCTTCAACCAAGGGGTTGGCTTTTTATGATGATCGACTTTCACTTTGAAAAATAGAACTTAGATGAATGTGCCTTATTATCTGCTCTGCAAATGCATGCTTTCCCTCCTCTTAGAAAACCTACCAAGATGATCTCTGCTCAGTTGCATAAGCGTTCTTTTAAAAATGTGTGATCTGTCCCCTTAGATGCCTAAAAGTGCCATCCCCAAATGGTCAATGCACAGAACCTTAGATTTTCTGGTACACAGTAATGGAAAAGTTTCATGAACAATAAAAATCTGCACAATTAGCACATGTGTGAGTGCAGCCCTTGGTGACTCTGCTTCAGTCTCTTTGGACTTTTCCATCAGGTGACTTTTCCATTATTCATAAGTGAGGACAGTCAGTCATTTCCACTGTCTCCCCAGCTTAGCATCTGTTGCCTTCCTTTTCATTTTCAGTTCTGTGAGTTTCCCCCTCCATATTAACATTTATGTGTCCAGATGGATACTGATTCCTTCCTCACACCTGGCTTTCTAAGCAAGCAGCGCTATGTGAATTTTCACTGGGCACAAGCCATCTCTCCCGCCCTGCTTTTTGCAATACACAATGGTTTCTCCTTTTCTGGTTTCAATGGTTTCATCAAGGGTTTTAGAAATGGTGGCTCTTGAATATCATTTACACAGCACCATTAAGATTTCGGTGGAGAATGGATGGAGAGAAATAGAAAAGCCTAGTCTCATATTTCTATTCATCTTCAGCCAACCTTATCATGCTGCCCTTTCAAGGATTGCTCTGTAATTAATATGGGCAACAACGAGGCTCACGGTGCTGCAGGCTGCCCAAGCAAATCACCTTAATGCTTTCATACTGTTAATGAGAGGTAAGTGTGACTAATAGCAGCATTTTCATATTGCATTAATGAAACACAATTTCAGAATGTGACATGAATCTTACCTAATTAGTAGCTTTTGAAATGCCCTCGGATCTGTTTTCAAAGGGATTTGATGACCCTGAAAAAGGGATCAGAAACCAGAGACCCCAAATTGTTCAATTTCCAAAGAGGTTCAAGACACTCCTACTCTAGGAAAGTTGATTGAACATGAAACTTCTCTAGTATTTTCCCAGATAAGAGTAGTAGCTTAGATTCTATATCACTATTCCTTTGCAGCCACAGGCTAGGAAACCAAAAACACCATGTTAGACCATCCCTCAGCCTGGGGTGTTCATCATTCTTGACACTTTCCTCCTTGGATAATGCATCAGAAAGTCAGAATAAGAGCTTACAGTGTCACAGAGGGGTGAGGTTAGCTAGAGTCCACAATTTCTAATGTCTCCAAAGGATGCTCCAGTTCTTAAGCAAAGGCATCACATACTACTTCACCAATATGCCATTCTTTGTCTTTCTGTCTTTCTCCTTCCACTCTCTCTTGTCCTTAGGGGTAGGGTAGGTTTTCTAAGAGGAGGGAAAGCATGCATTTGCAGAGCAGATAATAAGGCACATTCATCTAAGTTCTATTTTTCAAATAGAATTTGAAAAAATTTTGGTTAATTTTTTCCCCTTTCTATTGCACATATTTCCCTTTTTGTGGACTTCAGACGTTGACAGTTAAGGTGATTGTCAGCCTCAGTTTATTGTTCATTAGCATGCATTGTTTTATCTTTTCTTTCTCTGTTACCTACATGTAAATGCTGAGGTGAGATAGTGAAATAGTCCTATTTCACTATCTTTTATATACACCTCTGGTTGAGCACTTAATTTCTATAATTGCACAGCCATCAATGAAAAGTAAAGGTCTATCTGGCAAATGTGTCTTTTAAATTTATATAAATGGTATTGTATTACAGGAGTCATTTTGTCTCATTAATTTACTCAATACATTTTTTTTAAAAAGATTAAGTAATGTCGTTGCTTGTAAATCTCTAGCTTCTTCTGCATTCCATACATTCCATCATGTCCAATCAAATGTGTACATTACATTTCCATTATTCATTATGCTAGTGATGGTACCTAGATTGCTTTTAATGTTGTCATTGTAACTGATATTTAATGAACATCCTTATGCATGACTTATGTTCCTACATGAGAATTTCTCTTTGGTGGAGTAGACTACCTATGGTTGTAAGGTATTAACATCTTTAATTTCACCAAGTTTTGGCATTTTGTATTCAAAATTATCTTCTTCAGCACAAGTATACAAGGTTCTTATTCATTTACATTCTTGCTATTGCTGCTCTTCAGTACAAAGTAGAGAAATCTTGTCATGTTGGTCCTATCCATGTAAGTGTGAAGCTCCCTGAAGTTCCTTCAGTACTATTATGGAGTGCAGTTCCTCTTGATCTGTGAAATTAAAAACACAGGCTATGCATCTCACATATACAGCACTCAGGATGAGAGAGAATGACATATGCAGACATTCTTGCTCACAAAGGAGAAATGGATAGCAACAAGAGCCAATGGAAGACAGCAATTATGAAATGTAGAGGAGCAAATGTTGAAAGTTTCTGCATTAGGGATCAGCCTTGTGTCTGCCAGTTTACTCTCCATAGCTCCTGAGAGACACATTTCCTGGGTGCTTGGTTTCACTCTCTGAGAGAATTTTCATTCTTATAAAAGGTCATCTATAAGGTGTGATCAAAATATATGGTGAAAGATTAAATTTTGAAACTTTATTACAGGAAAAGACAAGTTACACCCCTAATACTACCACTTCCTTTGCTTGCACTTATCCCACTGTTCTTGTGATTTTCTTCTGAAGCAGTTCTGGAAGTCCTCTTTTGTGAGCATCTTAATGAAGTGTGATAAAAAAAATACAGTGAATGCTGCTGCCAAGTGTCACCCAACGGAAGGGAAGACCCATAAAAAATTACAGTGTGTCCTCATCTACTCTACTCACTGGATCTGGTGCTGTGGGACTTTTGGATCTTCCCAAAGTCAAAATGAGCATGAAAGCTTAATGTTTAGAATCAATTCAGGATATTAAGTCAGCCACAAGAGTGTAATTAAAGACACTTATGAAGTAGAACTTCCAGAGCTGCTTCGGAAAGTGTAAGTATGGTGGGGTAAGTGTGTTGAAACTATCTATTTTTTACTGTTGCATAAAAAACTACCCTAAAACTTAGTTGGTTAAAACAAACAATTAATTGCATTCTTAGGACACGAACCTGAACATAGTTTATCTAGTTAATTCTGCCTTGGAGTTTCTCACGAAGTAGCAAGTATAACAAACAAAATGACTCCATTTTCTCAACACTAGTAATAAACTGTTCTTTTCCATTGAATATTTAGTTATTCCCAGCATGCATGAAATACTTATGTACATGGTATGATAAAAATATAGTGAAATTGGGGCTGGGGATTTAGCTCAGCGGCAAAAGCGCCTGCCTGGCAAGCGCAAGGTCGTGAGTTCGGTTCCCGGTACCGGAGAAAAACCAAAAAATATATATATATATATATAGTGAAATTTTAAAAATTATTACAGTAAAAGACACACTGCCATGAATTCTCTTCAAAATACTTTTCTTCACTTTTTGAACACTCTTATTCAATCATTTCTGACACTTTCTGAAATAATTCTGAATGTCCTCTTTCATGACTTAGGTTGTGCTATCTTAGCTGCTGTTGATGTTTAGAAATGATTCAAAACATTACTTTTCGTGATCATTTTGGCTTTGGCAAAGAGCCAGAAGTCACACGAGGCCAGATCTGGTGAATAAAGTGCACAAGAACACAGTGCATGTTCTTATGAAGCTGACTTTCATTGGATGGAAATTGGCAGCAGCATTTAGTATACATTTTAATCATGTGAAGACACTCACAAAGGAGAAGTTGCACGATTGCTTCAGAAATTGGCAAAAACAATGTGATAACTGAGCTTGAAGAGGAGGGGGAATATTTTGAGAGGGTTTAATGGTGGCATGTCTTTTACTGTCATAAATTTTTAAAATTTAAACATCCACTGTATATTTTGATCACTGGTAAAAATTATAGATAATTTTTTGTAAAAAAATTCATCACTCATCAGAGTGCAGAAACAGGCTAGATAATTTTTTGTAAAAATTATAGATAATTTTTGGCTTCTTCATTTTGTTTTATTTATGGCTTTCATATTTGTGACCTTTCAATATATCTCCACTAATGGCCTTTTGTTATGTTTTCATATCTTGAAGGACATGAAGAGAATAAATGTTGAAACAGTGGGTTTAGAGTCCTGTATCATCCAAAGGGAGTTCCCCAGGGAAAAGCAGACAGGCCTCTCAGCTGCACCTCCTCACAAGCATGCTGATAACAGATCGCCTGATAAACAGCTAAGGGTATTTTTTACTGGAAAAATCTATCAGGATGTCTAGTTGTCTAGGATTATTTATGGTAAGCAAACCTGGGATTTATAGATTTATGGGGCATAACACCCTGGAAAATGTCATATAAGCTATGTAAATCTTGGACTTTATGAGTTAAACAAATATTTCCTGGCAACTTGGTAAATAGGTAATCAAGTTTAGAAGCTTGCTGATTCAGTTATTTGTTTTTTCCTCCGTGGATATTTCATAGGTATGGTTGTCATTTTCTATAAGAGACACAGAGTATATGTCTCTTTTGTTTTGGTTGTTGTATTAACGATTTTTGAATAATACCTAGATTGACACATTTGGGAAATTCTATCATTCATTTGTTTATTAGCTGGAATATGCCCATAAATAGAAATTTTTATTCATCTGCTACTTGGTGATCCATTGGTATATTTCTTAAAGGAAAGGGAGGATAAATGCTTTAGTGGTCCCTTTGTGAGTTGTCAGTTCATGAGTGGGTTTGCTATCATCCTTCAGTGTTGACCTGTTATTATTACTACTGAAATATGTCATATTACATATATTTACTGTTCTTCACCAGCATTTCTATGGTATTTTCATCTACTGTACTAATTATTCGTACTGATGTTGAAAGTGTGCCATATTTGGCAAATGGAAACATCATTAAGTTGGATCTTGCAACTTTTAGGTGTGATTCAGTCTTTGATGGTGTCTTTATAGTCACGTATGGCAAGATGTCCTGGGTTCATCTTCCACATTTTTCTTGCAGACTAGAAATCAGCTATTTCCTGAGGAATCTTGGTTTCCTTCAGAGGCAAATGGTGTGTAGAATCCTAAACTGAGTGCCACGGTCTTCAGGTCTAATGGGTTTTTCCACAGTTTTGCCAACAAAATTGATAGTCAAATTTTTTAGGTTTTTTTGATAACTGGTGTATTGGAATAATTTTGTGTTTCATTTGATATGAAGAAGTTTGAGTATCATTTCATACCTCAATGAGCTATTTCATTTTTCTGTGAAGAATCTGTTCATTTCATTGTTGTACTTAAAAGTATCATTTACTCTCTAGTTTTAGAAACTACATACCATTTGTTCTCAAAATATAATCTGGGGAGCCCTGAGGTTCCCCAAGTCTCTTGCAGCCAGTATATAGTGTCAGAAATATTTCTCTGATGAACCTGAGGTAGTATTTGTCTTTTCATTGTAATTTATCTCATGAGTGTTTGGTGGCATTTCCCACAGGCTATGGGGCACGTGATTTTACATCAGACTGAGTGCAGAAACAGGCTGTCTTTTACTTTTACTAACCAATGCATTTTAGAAAAATTGTAAAAATATAAAGCAGCAGCAATGTCCTATTAACTTTTTTGTTTCAATTTTTTATGTAATTATCTTAGTTACTGTCCAATCTCTGGGACAAAATACACCCACAACACAAAGGAAGAGAAGTTTATTTGGCTGACAGTTTCAGTTCATGGTTGGCTGGCTCCAAGGAAGGAATAGGATGGTGGAGGAGCATGATATATAAAAAGGTGTTCAACCCAGGGCAGCCAGGAAGCGTAGAGTAAAGGGAGGAGCTGGGTCCAAGAACATACCTTTCCAGATTGTGCTGCCAAAGACCCACTCCAGTAGCACATTTAGCTGGGAACTCATCAGTGGATGAACTCAATGATGAGCTGAGTGCTCCCATGACCCAATCACCTTCCAAATGCATGAGTCTCTGGGCAGATACTTTATATCTGAAACAAAGAAGTAATTACTTAATCTTTTCTGAGTCCTATAGGACATCAAACTTCTTGCCAGTAATGTTAGATACCAAAAAATAATGGAATACTTTTAACTGCTGAGGATAAACATCAAGTTGATGTTGTACATGCTGTTAAACAATCAGGGTGAGCAAAAAATGATAATTTTGGGGGATACTTCAGACCTCAGGAATTTTAATATGCAAATGTCCTCTTAAATACCTCCTAGAGTGGGGAAGGGCAAGAGAAAGAGGAGGGTCAGCTCTACAGTCCCTGTCCTTTCCGAATCAAAATAATCAGAGCTAGGACTTAGGTGCAGTTGAGTGGGAATGGCTGGATACTTCCCTTTCCATGGGCAGTAGTTTCTTCTTACAGTTTAAGATCTATTTTAGTAGTCACATGCTGTTGACCCATTTGTGTTAATAATTTCTTCCTAACATCCTAAGAAAATGATCTGCTATTTACTCTTTACTTATGCAGATTTCTTTTGTAAGGGAGCAGAGAGTGTTGTAATTTCATTACTGATCTTTTGTGCTTCTAAGATTATGGATATCTGGGAAGCCCAGAATGGCCATAACAAGAACTCTGATATGTCCAGAGAACCAGTGTTCTTTCTCCATGGAAGTAAGTGCATGTGAGAATGCACAGGGATCCTGGCTGTTTCTGTGACCTTTGTGACCTAGAACAGCTCATGCTCTAATTTCACATGATGAACTTCAGAACTGCTTTCCTAAGCTGTAAAACAAAAACAAAAACTGTGCAGGGAGGTGAATGCTGTGAAAACATTGGATTGCTGTTGAAAACCTGCATTTTCAAACCCTGAGCCCTGGAACTTTAGCTTCATTCTTATGGAAAATAACAGTTACACATTAAAGATTTTAAGCAGTCCCAAGCTGAGGACACACTCTGTGGCAGCACTGTGAGAACTGCAAACAAAGGCAGTCAGTTACTGGAGTAATCAAACATTATTGTGAGAAAGCTTGGGGACAACCTTGGGAGCCCAACTGGATGGGCTTCGAGATGCATTCCACAGCTGTGCCCTGCCTTCTCATCATGTTTTTCCCCTTAGCTTGAGAAAGAACAGGCTAATCTGCACACCACTCTGCCATCTTCATTACTGAGGAGACAAACCGGTTCTCTAAGGGCTTCCTCCCTCCAGCCACCAGGCTCTCCCTGCAGGCTCATTTGCATTTAGATCACTCATTTGGTTATTGTTTATAAAGTGGCAGAGATTAGGTTTTAGAATCAAGTTGGACTTGGTGCTGAAGGTTATAACTACTTTTCAAAAATATAATTTCTTTAATGAGCCCATATAAATGGGAATTGCTCCTGGGAGGATGCAGACTGGTCTTAGGATGGAACATTCTTCTTGTCCAGTTTCTGGTGAGAGCATCACTCTACAGGCTTTGGGTCTCCATACAGTCAGAAGAATCATTTTAGAGATATTACTACAAGATGACTAAATTTCTACAGCTGTCTGTTTTTATTAAAGTGGAAGAAGGAGTTTTAAAATCTGGATAGCTGGCTGATTTAGAGGAGAAGGACAATAATCAAGACAACCACAAGGTCTTGTTCATAGGTTTGTGTCAAAGTTGCCCACTCTAAGAGAGAGATCTATGACCTTGATCTTGACAAATTCACTTCCTGTGGAATTCTCTGTTTGGATTCTAGAAGACTTAAACCCATTGTTCTGGAATGTAGCTTCACCAAGAAAGGAGTTGGAGCCCCATGAACTGCATTCCAAGTAAAGGGAGGGGGCCTCTCATGCAGGGAATAGGGCAGGCACAGAGGATCCTTGCTGTAGTCAGGGTTGAGAAGGAAAAAGATTTGATACAAGACACATAAATTATGGGATTATTTTATAATATTCACTCAAGGAGTCCAATGCAGAAGAGTGTGTGAGTTCTGTCCACACACTAGAGACTCAAAGAATCTAGCTGAGGGCCTGGATCTCATGGCAATATTCTGCATGAGTTCCACTGAAGATGTAGAACCCATAGTAATGTTCTCTATGAGACCAACTGGAGGTCTAGAGCCCATGACAATGTCTCATGCAAATCTGCATCAAGGATCTACACTGGGAATACCCAAAGATCAGTGGTGGAAGCTGGAAAGTCTGCACCAGTGGGATGAAGGGTCTGTGCCAGCAGGCTGAAAGATCTGCACTGGAACCTTAAGTGATGCTCAAAGTAAGGACCAGAGCTCTCTCAAAGAGAACAACAACCATTCTCAGCGACAGGAAGTACCTGAGCTCCTCCAATGATAACAGCTGAATTCATATCAGGAAATCCAGTGTGATAAACTCCTTCAGGGGAATCAAACACAGACAGCTGTCTTCTAGAATCCAAATAGAGATTCCCATAGGAAGTGAATTTGTCAAGATCAAGGTCATAGATCTCTCACTTAGAGTGGGCAACTTTGGCACTATCTTCCTCTCCAATTCTTCTTGTATGCTGTTGGCAGTAATCCTCAGGTGGGCCTTCCACACACAGCACTAAGCTGATTCAGCTCAACTCGTTGTTACAAGTTGCCCATTAGTTAACCCATCACAGTCCTCATCCACTAATAGGGAGTTTGTGTCCTCCTTCCCACCTGTGTGGAAGAGCCATTCACTTGATTTTCCTAGTGGCTCTTCTCCATTCACTGTCCGTTATGCTTTGACCCCAGAATCATTCTGCAGCCCCAAAGAATGGCTTGCAGCTTTTCATCAGTAAAGCCACATGAATGCCCTTCTAGGTTTGCATTCTATGAGGTTAAAAGTCCATAGATCAGTGCTCAGACAAGGAAACTTGGCTGACCTATTCCAACACATGCTTCTGCCAGCTTTGGGTTAAGCATCACCTTTGTAAGTCTGAATTTCCACAACTGAGTATAATATTAATACTTCCTGTGAGGTGCTGAGTATGTGTGTTCTGCACTGTTGGAGGAGGGACACCTGCTGTATGCTTGTCCTTCTGTGGTGCGCTCACACAGTGAACACTGCTGATAGGAGTAAACTCTGCAGTTCTGTCAATTGGGTGGGGGCATGATTTCTGAGGCTCCAGCACAGGTTCCTATCTGGCTTTCTTGGATCCCAGAGGGGGAAGGCAGAGATCACTCAGTGACCCTTGTGCAGCGCCCAGAAATCTTCAACTAAGACCGTGTCTGTGCCTCTTCTTGGAATGACGCCAGTCAAACCTTTGAGTGTTTGTGGCCTTGGCCAGCCTCATGAGAGACCCCAAGTCAGAACTACCCAGCTAAGCTGTCCCCAAACTTCTTATCTACAGAAACCCTGTAACAGCAGTTGTTACTGTTCAAAGCTGTAGCATGTTGCCATAATCTGTATGTGGTGGTAGATAACTAATATAGTATATAAAGGTATTTAATAAATTGTGGGAATTGTTGTTATTGCTGTCTAGTCAATTATATTAGATTTTAATTTCTTTCTGTCTTGTTTTGGTGTGAGAGAAGTGCCAAGATAATCAGGGATGACTGTTAAGTCATTTTAGTGTGGGCCAGTTTTCTAAGTGCCTAATTTCTCTTTCAGTATGCAGAAGTGATTTTCATTAGCTTCCCTTATCTTGTGATACCTTAATATAGTTGTTCAAATACTGGAGACACCATTTATTTAAGCCAGACAAATGAGGATGATAAGTTCAAAATAAAAAGTATTAGGGTGAATCCAATAGAAAGCAGAACATTTAATGCAAAGTGTAGCTGAGTCCTTTGGTCCTTATTATATGTTCTGTGGCCTAGTTCCCCCAAAAGAGATCATGTTTGGAAGGAATGAACAAAAACTGAAATAAATTTTGGTAATGAATCATCTATTGATTTATATACCAATAAGTAATTACATTTTTATTATGATTTCAGAAATTGGCTTATGAGTGAACGGGCAAAGAATTTATTTGCAAATAAGGAAAAGGAAATATGTATGCCATCTTGGGAGTTGTATGTATATTAAGGGCCTGGGATGTGAAGGAAATCAGGCCTTTGAATGTCTTTTATTTTTTCTCAGGCTGACATTCAGGGTTGTTCCTATAAAAGATGCTAGAGTAGCAGTGTAGGCACAGTCAGGGCAGAAATATTAACTGTAAGTTGTAATCTTATTTTTTACCAATTATGTGAGGCTGAAACTAATCCTGTAAGTGTGAAATTTTTTATATGAAATTAGAATGGCATTTACCACAACGTCCTGAGTTTAGTAATGTGAAATATGTGGATCCTGTGTATTTAGAGCAGGACTTGTCATTCAAATACAGTAAAAACTGACTGAATCTGAATGAATAGAGAAAACTGAAATTGTAGAGGGAAACACTCTTGTACACACGCTTGCCTACTAGGGAAAGATCTTTTGGTGGGTTCCTGATCATGGAGTGTGAAGTTCATGTGAAGAGAGTTACACAGACTGCCTTCTGTCCCTGACTCCATAGACTTTGGCTTATACTTCCATTAGAGAACCAGTAGCTCTACATTGCAATACATAAGCACTCTTAATCCAAAAAGCCATAATTACTTGCTCCAAAGCTAAAACATTTTAAGTGCTGAATGATGCCACAAGTAGAAATTGCTATGTCTAACCTCATGACAGGTTGCAATCAAAACCCAGATGCACTAAAAATGTTGCATAAATTACCTTCTTACTATGTGTATAAGGTGTATTCAAAGGTGTATAAGGTGTATTCATAAATGAACTTTGTGGTTAGACTTGGGTCCTATGCCCAAGATATCTTATTATATATGCAAATATTCCCCAAACCAATGAAGTCCAGCATCTGGAACATCTAGACCCACACATTCTGGGTGTAGAAGATCTATAAAGGTCTTAGTCTGTAAGGGAAACTCAACCTGCAGGACCTTTTTGGGCCTCTGAGTCCCTAGTTGGTTTTAAAATGTTTTGGGAGATTATGACCTACTATTTTGTAAAATTCTCAAGACACACTATGTTCTTAATAATTATTTGATGAATAAATGAGTTGTTGCAGTTTTTAAACAATGCTTATTCTTTAGACTACTAACACTGCTATGAATTGTCCCCAATCCAGTGAGCATGCAGCAATCATTCATTTCAAAAATTAAAAAAGGAAAAAGAGAAAAGCAATGGAATGGATGGTAGATGAAGATGTATGAGAATGTTTCTGCAAAAACACATCATTATACCTAGTTACCTTGAACTGTGTCTAATTATGTGGGGTTCAATCAATGCAGATGAAAAAATATTTTACAAAAGAAAAAACCTCAGAAGCCTGTGCATCCATGAGCTGTCATAAGGGTCTTTAACAAATGATGTCCAGAATGCCCAGGGAAAGGGACTTCCTCCAATAACTAACCTGTGCTCTGGATTTTGTGGGCACAGACACTTTCAGAGCAGTTGGTGTCTATGGGATCGTTCGGGAGTAAGGATGCTGGTCAGGGCTATTCAGGGAGAAGAGGACATCCGGCCTCACTTAGAATGGCAGCTAAGGGGAAATGGGCCCCCGTTCAACCCAGCTAACTCAGGGCTTGGTGATGAAATGTGAACTGTTTTAACTGCTTAAATAGAAATGCTAGGAAAAGCCAGCTAATCATTTAATTCATTTTAAAAAGCTGAATTACATCCTTGCTTTGTACAAGGAACTGAAAAGGACCAAGGTTAAAATCCAAATTAAAACATATATTATATCCTGACTGAATAACAAAGTCAGTATTATTTACTGAGGAAATGGGGCTGGCAATACAAATGCTAGCAAACAGAAGAAAATTGGAAAAGAAAATTCTGCTGATTTAGCTCTTTGCCCCAAATTTTTTTATTTATTTTTAAGTAATCAATGCATACAAATTTCACATATATTTGGAGTATAATGATGTTTCCATATATATATATATATATATATATATATATATATAATAGTATATGTAGCACAATGTTGAAATCAGTGAATATTTCTATCTATTCATATGTTTATCGTTCTTTAGGTAAAAGCATTCAAAAATCTCTTCTTTTAGCTTTTTTCTTTAGAAAAGTAAAGTAGTATATTATCATCATCTATAGTTATCTTGCTGTACACTAAAACATCAGAACTCACTTCTCTAACCGTAGCATAGTAGTTTGACCAATCTTTCCAATTCCCCCTCTCTTACTATTCCTAGGCCCCAAATTATTCTTTAAAGAACACTAGCTCTCCAAAACTATCAAGTTCAAGGAAGTTTGGAGACTGTTTAATACTAAACTGCCCTTTGAGAGAAACACATGGATTTTCCTCTGAAGCCTCATTCTGGGGTGACAAAAAGGCCAACAGACCAACTCACAGCGAATGCCTTCCAAAGACATCTTTTTAAAGCTTCAATTTCTCCCCTGTTGCTGAATTTCACCTAAGAAGAGAAGACAGCTGGGAAGACCCATCAGTCCTTTGTGTCCACACAGACACTCTAGAAGGTTTGGATGTTGTTTTACTTACCAGAGGCTAATGTGTTGCAGGTGTGATCTCTGGAGTGGTGGCACTGGGCGGTGATATGGGGCCTTCAACAATAGGGGCTAAGGTAGGGCCTCAAGTGAGGCAAGGATGCTGCCCTCGAAGGGTTGCAGTAGTTTTGAAGGCCTTCTAAGTCATTTTTAAATACGGGTTATAAAAACCCAACTCTGGCCCCCTAAACTCTCTGGTTTCCTGTTCAAGACGTGATCTCACGCTCCCGCATCTCTCTGTCTCACCACTGGTCCTGGGCTTTCACCAGAGCCAGTGCTATGCTGCTTGACTATCAGCCTTCAAAGTTGTAACTAAATAAATCTCTTCTTTATAAAATTAGCCTGACTGAGGTATTTCATTATAGCAATGAAAAATAAATTAATGTGAAATTGTATAATTTGACTAATAACACAGGCTTTGGAGTTAGGCAGCCCGGAGCAAACCCTTGTGCTTCTTCCAGCTACTAGACTTAGATGAGATAAAAGATACTTAATTTCTGTGTATCTCAGTTTCCCTGTAAGCAAAATTGGGAAAGTGATAATGTTAACTTTCTGAAATACTGTGAGAATTTAATTAAATTATACAAGTAAGAATTTCTTCAGCTTAACATATTAGCAATCTAGTTGTTTGATAGTATGCATACATTTACCTTACTGATTTTGACAGTTGCATAGAATTTACTTTTACAACATATACCAGTTTAGTGACTTTAAAATATAACTTAGCATGGAATAAGACATTTTAAAGCATAGCATGAAACTTGGAATGCACAGAAGAATGATTGCTAAGTTTGACTATATTCATATAACAAACCTCATGAAAAATGTTAGGAGAAAATTGTTGTTCACAGAAGATCCAACCTCTTTAAAATATAAAGAACTTCTCCAAATAGATTTAACCTATAGAAAAATAAGCAAAGACTTAATTCTTCTGAAACACAAGCATACACAAATTGCAGGTTTTTAAATGAGAACCATGCAGCAGTATCATTGTTCCATAAAACTGGCAAATATCAAAAGGATACTAGTTAATATGTAGGGTTACTGAGATTTTATGAAAACGTGACAATATTAGTGCACTATTTATAGAGATAAACTGGTATAAGTTTTGTTAGAATGCACAGTGTGAATGTGAATTAAAAATTTTAACAATGCAGGCCACTGATGTCCACAATCCTATCAGGACTTACTTGACCTATTGATGCAGAGCACAAGTACAAAATCTACTCAGAAGTGTGTTGCTGTGATTTTCACCTGCAGAAAACTGGACACAGAACATGCAAGGCTCTGCCAAGTTTTGCAGTAAAGAAAACTTTTGCACTTTAAAAAAAAAACGAGCAGTTACTAAACTTGGTTGGCCATTGAATGCTGCTTTAAGAGTAATGCACATTAAAAATCCAGTTAACTAGGAGGGAAAGTTTCTAGGGCTCCATAACATAGTAAAATGCCTGTTGTTTACAACAAATTAGTGTATATGTTATGAAGAACTAGAGCAGAGGAATTTAAAGGCTCTAAATATAAAGGAATCATAAGGATATGAAAATGCTAATTATTCTGATTTGGTCATTACAAATTGCATTCATGTATTGAAATATCACGGTATTCCCTATAAAAAATATAAAACCCATAACAATCTGTAAGAAGTAGAATTCTGTACAACACACTGTAGAAAATATTGTTCTTGTAACAATGTTTCAACAATTACCTAGAGTTGTGGCTATGAAAACTGCACACAGGAAAGTAGTCACAGACAGCAGGACTTGGCTTATGGCACAAACTCACTGGTCTTTGTATCTAGAGGAAGTTCTGTTTTTGGAGGAAGAGAAGGATACATTTTTTAATGTATTGGAAAGACTGTTACTTAAGGTTTATGTGAAACATGGCAGGAGTTCTGTTTACCCATAGGATGTAGAAATTAGCAAGACCATATATCTCTCACCTTTAGGTCCTAGCTATTCCTGAGCTGTCCAGGGGCTGAGAGTCTGGGATAACCAAGAGGACCTAAGTCCAGAGACAAGTCCTTCTGAGGAAAGATGGACTTGAACTCTTCGAATTTGGGAAGCATAAGGTAGGAAGAGGTTGCAACCACAAAACTGCATGAAAAGAAAATGCTTAAACAAATATTGAATCTTAAAGATGAAGTGTGGACCAGAGTGGCAGTTTAGAAATTTTTGGCATCTCAGACACAGGGACTTCTTCCTTCACAAGAGTGTCCAGCTCTTTTCATAGAAAGATAGTACTGAGTAGTGGCTTACAATCTGCATGCCCACCTGCTTCTCTCTCAGAAAGCAAGAGTCTGACACTGCCCTGAGAGGGGTGGATAACACCCTGCTGAGATGCCCAATTGGCCTGAGTCTGAAGCTGCACCTGGTGACATGCCCAGTCCCCTTCAACTTCCCAGGCTCAGGTAACCAGTGGCCATGGGCTGCCATGGCAGGGATAGAAAGGAAGACTGGATCTACACAGAAGGCAAGTAGATGAGTGTGAGCAACACTGAGAAAATCCTCTGGCAAAGGAGGGTACAGGAGGTGCCAGGCAGCACCTTCCACCAGTTGAGGAATTTGAAACCCTTGCAGCAAACCCCCAATTCTACCCAACTACTCATGAGTAAGTCAGGTTTCTGTTGCTGTGACAAAATACCTGAGAAAGTCAGCATAAAGTAGGAAATGTTTATTTTGGTTTCCAGTTTCAGAAGCTTCAGCGTACGATTAGCATATTCCTTTGTTGTGGGCCTGTGGTGATGCAGAACATCATGGCGGAAGTGCTGGTGGGGAAAGTTGCTCATGTCATGCCAGCTGGAAAGCAGAGAGCACAAGATGGCCAGTGAGAGGCAGAAAGTGCCAGAGAGAAAGTACAACCCCAGTGACCCCCTTCCTCCAAGTGGGTCCCGTTCTCCTGTAGTCCATTCAGCTCTGAATTCAGCAGTGGACTGAGCCTTGCTGAGGTCAGCACTCTCAGGATCCAGTCATCTCTCTGTTTCCTACCTTTCAACTTTGCAGCCTTGAACATCAAGCCTCCAACCCATGAGAATTGGGAGCAGCATCCCAAGCACCCCAAGGTGACACAGGGCAGTAGCTTATGCCCAGGGAAATTGGGATCTGTGGAGTATTGATGATAGCCTAGCAACCAGAAAACCCAACTGTGCTTAATTACTCACTAGGGTGGCTTAATCCCTACATCTCCCTCCACCCCTACCTGCCCTATAGAACTTTGTAGACAGCACAAGAAAAATGATTCAAACTGAAACCCAATGAGAAGCAAGAGTACTGCAAAAAGAACAAAGGGACCTCCTGAATGCTGGCTTGGGATCTAGGAACTTAAAATGATTTCATTAAATTACATTCTTGATAAATAATTCTGCCTTGATATATTTTCTGATTTCTGGGAACTGATTGATCCATTAAAGGGAGGTGTCACATGACCATTCAGTGCATGGCATTCCTAAGACATGAGGAGAGGAATTCTACTTTACCAATACGGCAGTGACCTTGTAGTTTCTTACCACAATGGAATTCAGCATGATGAATTGCACACAGGTGGAGGTTGGTAACTTTTATTTGTAACCTTTGCAATGAGTGAATCTCATGGTGAAAAAGGCTGATTTTCCACCAAATGGGACTCTATTAATATCACCTTCTTCTGGATTTTTGTTCTTGAAACACATCAGCCCTACCGAGGAGATACAATTATTCTTCTTTGTATAGTAATTTTCTTTGTTATACAGTTTGTTTTGGAATCTACAACCATTTCTGCCTTTGTTTCCCCTAAACAGTTGGCAGGAGGCAATACATCATTTGTTTTATGAGTGACAAAACAAAGACTGAGGGAGGCTGTGAATATTTTATTCTGAAGAGAGACAGGGGAAAAAAATCCTCTAATGTATTGTCTCTGACTAAACTATGAGGCTGTTCAATGTTTTATCTTAGTGACTTCTCATTTTTCTCTGGGCCAATGACTACTTGCACAAAAGAGCAAATCTATATTTGCCCAAGGAAAAGATCTGCTCTGAATACCAGAAACCACTGGTACGTGTTGAGATATGGGTCTCCTGTCTATAGTTGATATTTCCACATCAAGATGAAACAGCTGCCAATTCAAAACTGCAGCCCCCAAGCAAAGCCCCATGGCATTATAAAAAGGCATTTACTCCTGTCACTCTCCAGCTGTCAGCCTTGCCATTCACCTTTCTCCTAACATTTTATTATAGATATTTTGACCAAAATTTCACAATGCAGAAACAGGGAAGGAATTTCCCTGTCACAAAAGACCATGTTGGTTGATGTCTCGGTTACTTTTCTCTCATTGCTGGGACAAAATACCTGATGCCCAAAATGAAGGAAGGAAAGGTTTATTTTGCTTACAGTTTGTGGAGGTTTCAGTCCATACTTGGCAGATTACAAGGCAGACTGGCACATGGCAGAGGGCTACAGCTCCTGGTGCAGAACACAGCAAAGCAACAACCACACACCAGGGCAAAATGGGGGAGGAATGGCCTCAAGCACTCTCTTCCTCTCCCTTACATATGCAAACTATCCACCCCAGGGATGCAGCTCTCACACCCTTAATCAAACTCTAAAAGCCTGACCC
The DNA here is from genome assembly GCF_000276665.1 of Chinchilla lanigera. NCBI lineage: Eukaryota > Metazoa > Chordata > Mammalia > Rodentia > Chinchillidae > Chinchilla > Chinchilla lanigera. The sequence goes on from NW_004955510.1 coordinate 809,594, forward strand.
ATGGCCACATGAGGCTTTGGGGGGACACACAGACATAAACCATAACAGTTGAGAAGACAGAGGGAAATCAAAGCAGAACTTGGGTCTGGAGAACATGATTTTGTTTGGAGAGGACCCAAGCCTGTCATTTTGCTGGCAGTGTGGTGTAGTGGTTAGGTTTAGCAAGCTGGCCAAGGCTATCAATAAGAACTTAAGCTCCACTTTCCAGATATTTGAAACTGGAGTAACACATACCTCCTACTGAGTCCTGCGCAAGGTTACATACAGTGTTATATGTGCATATTCGGCACAATTCTGGGGTTAAAGATTACCTGGTATTGGAGTAAAGAACTGAGTTGCTGTGGTGGTACCAAGATTAGGCACCTCCACCATGCTATAAATGGTAATCTGCAAGTGGGTGAGGTAGGGAAGAGCCAGTTGCAGTGGAAAAGATGAGAACTAATATGGTTGGGAGCCCAGTGGCAGGAGGTCAGTGGTTTTGTGACGTGTGTTCAGTGACAGAGAAGTTTGGTAAGAGAAGGTGAAGCCCAGACAAAGGGTGGCGTTCAGAAACATTAGAATCAGGTTTGGAAACCCAAGAATAAGGCAGGATGCTCCAAACTTGGTGGGAAAGAGGAAGAGGAAGCTGCATTAGAAAGGACTGTGTCACCTCACCCCTCCCAGGGGACTTTATATAAGTGGTGTAAGAATAAAAATCAGTTTCAACAACTGAGGACTGAGTGAGATATAACCCAGGTGGAACTAGCATTCTCTATGTGCTTGCTAAGGTGAGGAATGCGAGGCATGGAGCAAGAATACGGCTGCCTGAGGGACTTCAGTGGCTGCCACAGGGTGGGAGGATGTGGCCAAGGTGTGCAGAGAGCAAGCAGCTATTTCAGACTCAGCCCAACATACTCAGACTCTGAACAGTATTGTTTTTCTTCTACAAATGAGTAGTTCTCACCATTCTGAAATTAAATTCTGCTCTAAATATAGATACCTACCTGTAATGGTCAACAGGTGGGATCGTACTGAGTAGATTCTGCATTAATTATCTCTTCTTCTTCAAGTCTGTTATTCTGCCCTTTGGAACTCTTCCTCTGTAGGCATGTCTCTTCCCAATTCTGCTGATGGGGCTGAACTTGCACATAGCATTTGACCTTTATCACAGAGGAAAAGGTTTTGCTTGTCTCTTCCTAGGTGCTGTTTACACAGCAAGCTGGAGAGCCTCCTGTGTGTGCTCTCTGCTCCCACTTTGCACTCGTGGCTGCCAGAATTCAGCTCTGGTTTCTCATGCCAAGCCCACAGATCCAGTTTCGGCATCACAGATTTTAAATTTGGCTTCTCTCCAGATATATATGATTAAAATTCAAAACACATCCAAATGTCATGTTAGTCAAGAGAATCTAGTTCTTTTTGAAAGATAAAAAGCAGATAAATCATGTATGTATCTTACAGCTGCAGTAATAACTGTACTAATGTTTATGTCGAATCTCAAAGGAGAACAAATAGTTTAGCTAATGGCGTGTAACAAAGAATCTCCCAGTGTGAAATACAATAGGACTTGTTAGTTCATAATGTAGGGCACCTGGGGAAAAATGGATTTTGAGTTATCTGGGATTGGCTCTGCTATTCTTTTTAAATAGCAGGAGAATAGCAGTTGTTTTGAATTTAATGTGTCTTAATACCAATAACCTATAAAGTGTTACTTTGTGGGCATAAAGTCTCTGTAATAAGATGTTCTGACATCTATTACCTTAGCAACAGATGTGTTATGTATGTGTTGTGTGCTTATCATAGGTGTTATACACATGTATATATATATATATGTTTGAAAAAGATTACTGTTTATCTGATTGGATAATTGTTTTTCAATTTTGTCCAGTTTTCTTGAAATACTATTGACAAATGAGAATTGTATACATTCAAATTGTGCAACATGATGATTGGATGTACATTGTGAAATGATTACCACAATCAAGTTAATTATCATATATTTTGCTTCGTGTAGTTATCGATTAGGCAATTGAGTGAAACGTCATTTCTATGCTCCACATATTTCAAAAGCACCATTTCCAATTTGAAAACATAAGCTTTAAAATTATTTCATTAGTTTACTTGATTTTGAATATGAGTTATTTATTTTCTTTGAGTCACGTTCAAGAAGATCAAAATTATGAAGTATTGAAGAGAAAACTATTACCCAGGTGAAGTTCATCTTGGTTGTCAGCCTGGTAGGATTGAGCAACAGCTGGTAAAGTTCAATCCAGGGTGGTGTGCGAGGGTGTTTCTACAGGTGACTGGTATGTGGCTTGGTGAACTGAGTGGGGAGACCCACCCTGAACTGGGGTGGTATTGTCCACTAGGCTGGGGGCTCAGATGAACACAAGTGGGAGGAAGAGGAAGCTCGTTGGGCACAAGCTCAATTTTCCTTGGACAGGTATGTCTTTAGCTCTTGCTATTGCCCCAACTCAGCTTTTTCAGCCTTTGGACACAATCTTATACCAGCAACTCTTGGTGCCAGGGAGCTTCCAGGCACTCAGTTTGGAGCAGAGGCTATCCCCTTGCATCCCTTGTGCTGAGCAGAGTGCTGAGCAGCGGCTGGTTTCCCACTGTCCCGTGTGCAAACAGCCACTGGGGGACAATCTAACCTCTGATCGTGTAAGCTAACTTGATAATCTCCTTTTATAACTATATGTGCATTCTAGTGGCTCTGCTCCCCTGGAGCACCCTAACTAATACAGCTTTGCATCTCTACAAGTGAGGGGACTTGTTCAAAACCATTATCTTTGTGCTCTAAGTCTGGACTCACAGAAGAGTATCTCTAACCTTACTGTCAATGACTTTACAGAATGATGCTGTGATATCCACTTTTAGTTTTGCTTTTTGCTTTGGTATTCACTGATGAGCACATAAATGAGAGATGCTATCAGTCCTCACTTGAAAGGGAACTTCATATACATGTTCCTTAAAATTATTTATGATGATTTTATTTACTAAGGACTGCAGCTCTGAGTAGAATCCAAACTTTCAGTATGTGCCAAGCTCTAAGAAGAAAAAAAGATGAGTTTTTAACTCCTCAGAGTCTCCTTGGCTAATCCAAGTCCTATAGACTGGTTGAATGTATAATGAAAAAAAAAAGCTTGGTGAGGACACATGCTGAGGGGCACTGATTAGCTCAGAGAATATTCTAAATACCTGTTCACAGATTTAACCCAACCTCTTTAGTCACAAGCACATGAGGCTATGTCCTCCTAGAATATCATTCTAATACCGTACTTGTAACTTTTAATCAATTTAGAAAAACCTTGGCATTTTAGAGGATAATCTTTGGCTTGATCCTGTAATATTCTCTTTATTTTGAAAGGTTAAAATAATTTTACTTGGGCTATCCTACAGTGATCATTCTGGATCAGTGTTTCCGGCTACTGCATGCTCTTACAAAATCATGGTTCAAATATTCTTTTATTTCAGGAAAAGTATTTTTGAACTGTCAATTTAAATTTAAGTTCTGATTCTTTGCTCTTCCTCCTTTCCTGGGGGCTAGGGCCCTGTTTATATCTTGAAGCACCTGTCCTATTAGTCTCATGGCAAGCATCTTCCCTTCTTCCTCATGCTTGGGTGTCTGAAGGTATCCAGTCTTTATGTCCAGTTTTGAAAAAGATTGATTCCCTTCATAAACCACCAGGCAGCCTACATTCCAGGGATAGTGTATTGATCTCCCTTGGTATAATTATCTGCCTATGATGATTTACATCCATTTTAATTTTGCTTTATATTTGCTGCATATCCATGACAGGGGATACATAGGGCTTCTGAGACTCAGCTATAAAGCTATCGATTAAAACTTATTTAATATCATCTCTGTAATCGTTAGTCTATGACACAGCCATCCTTCTTGAGTAGCTCTTTCCACAAGCTTTAGTGTCTTGCAAAACTGCTTAGTACCCAGCTGCTCCTCTTTCCCAAGGTTCCATGCTCAGGCTCCATAGTGCTTCACTCCCAGGCAGTGAGGTGTTGGTCAATGTTTAACAACTTCTGGGGTGGACACCAAGCCAAACACACCAACAACGATCCTTCATTAATGTTTACCAATTTCTGCTGGGTAAATGCCCTCATTATAGCTGATCACAAGCTATCAGTGTGGTTTCTCTGAACATGGAGTTGGAAAGAGATCCCCACATTGGAAGTAGGTGCGAGCTGGCAGCAGTGCACTACTACTCCCAGCAAAATCTACACGTTTAACTTCTGCTTTCTCATTTCAAGTAGTGGAAAACATTCAAAAGATTCAAACTCAGTTTCCCAAATTCAAGCCTGGGACACCTGGCAGTTGGAGTGGATGAAACTGTCTTCATTTCTTCATAACATGTATGTGATGTTATATACCAGAACCTTAGCAAAAATATAAGAAGCTGGAGTTAGTCCTAATTGCTATTGCTAGTCAAATCCAGTGGTTTTCATTTAAAAATGCTTTACTTCTTAGAGAATATTCAGAATGCCTAGAGGTATTTTGTCACAACTGGGGAGAAGGTGCTGTGACATCTTGTGATTAAAGGCCAGAGCATCTGCTAACATCCTATCTATAACACACAGGACAATTGTTATCATGAAGAATTGCCTGGCCCCAAATAGCAGTAGTCCTGAGCCTGAGAAACTGATCTAATCAGTCCCACATGAGCCACAGACACAGTGTCCACTACAGCCTTCACTCCACGACTTGCTTATGGAATTTGCCACCACATACCCTGTACAAACCAGAGATATTCTGCTCTTCTGCAGAATGTGGGCATTCATGGGTACACTTGAGTACCAACATTCAGCATAGTTTGACTTGATTATCTCACCAGTGCTACTTGAATTTCTGCTGGTCTTTGAACCTTCCAGCATCAATTTGGGCATTCAGAGAGGCTGCCAGATTGGGCTCTTCTACCGCACAATAACTCATCATGAGGATCTGGCTGGCTCCAGAAAGTGGGTGTCATTTTCAGCAAGGCAGCTCCCTGGATAAGAGTTGACTGTGTTTTGATGGTGATTCAGACGTCCCATATTGTAAAAATAAAATGACTTTAGCTTGTTTGCATATTAACACTGATCCCTCAGGGAGCAGAATCTAGTTGAAGATGAGTGTGATAATACTCTGTTACGGTTTAGTTTGAAAATGCCCCCAAGGCTTTTGGAAGGAGACTGGATAGTGAGGATGCTATACTCATCATTGACGAGTTCACAGGTGAAGGAGAAGCTAGGAGGTGGGCCTGGCTGAGGGCGTGGGCTTTCCTTTGAAGTGTGTGGCTCTTTCTCTGCCTACTTCTCTCTTGGTGCTTTCTAGTTGCCGTGGGTTAAGCAACTTCCCTGTGCTAGCCTGTCCCACCGTGCCATTCCTGCCTCAGAATCCACATCTTATGACAGAACCCTCTGAAATGTTAGTCAAATAAGCCCCTCCTCCTTTAATTTGAGGTGTCAGATATTTTGTTCCAGCTACAGCAATGTGACTAACATATACTCTGTCAGAATGTGTCAATTCAGGGCAGGAGGATTATGGAAAGAGAGAGGCCCGGTGGGAAGCAACACGATGCCAGAAATCACTGCTCTGGATACCTCAACGGCTGCCACAAAGACACACCTGACTCCTCTGAGGAGTGCTCACACTTTATATGGGACTTCTTTTTAAAATACAGTTAGTGCTTGTTAATAATACAAAATATTGGGTTTCAATAATACATATCATGGGATTATAGCCACTCCTCTTATTAATCTCCTTTACACTGCCCTCTTCTCTATCTCTTAAAGCCTTTGTGGAACTTAGAAAATTTCCACAGGGCCACCACTTCTTGCAGCAGTCTACAAAGAGGACAAAGGAAAAGAAACTTATCTGTCCAGGTCCCTGCATCTCTGATTGCTAGGGTTTGTCCCACAGGAAGCCAGCCAGCCCTCAGATAAATCTGTCTGGGACTCCGGTTTGTGTGTTAGACCAGAGTTGCATTATGCAGTTTCCACAACAACTAAAGAATCCTGGAATCACATTTTGTCTTGTGGTATGTCATCGAAAAGTGAAATGGCTGGGCGAGTCTGTCCCAGTGAGATATTAATGAACAGAATGAGGTGGACAAGGAGGTCCTAGGAGACACAGGGTTCACATTCAACATGGTGCATTTTTCTCTTGAGGAAAGAAAACTTTTCTTTCTTACCAGGTGTCAAGGTTCTGAGAGCTTTTCCAATTTAGGTACTCAGTGCGTTGCCTATTATAGAATATTGGTGGATGACCTACATTGGCTTTTGGAAGTTCCCTTACTAGTCTGTTAACTTTCTTTCTACCTTTACAGAATGATCAAGTGTTTATTGTTTGAACTAGTCTTTATTCACACATGAAAAGAATATCATTTTCTTCTGTTATTTCTTTAATTATATTAATAGTTGTTTTAAGTACTAAAATTGCATTCCTGGAATAAAGATTGCTTCTGGTTGCGCTATTATGCATGAAGTTGCTCAAAATATTTTGGGTTTGTAAATATTTTATAGGTACTATTTTCCTTCTACCTTAGTACTTTTTTCATTCCTGATAAAGTTTATTTTTTACTGACATCTTTTTTTTAGTGCATCATACTTGCTTCATACCTGTTTTATTAGCATTTTCAAAAAATCATTTTGGCATAATTGGGAAATTTTGGATATGGATAATCTATTAGTTGATTTGTAGCATGATTCTTAGCCATAACAATAGTATTATGGCTATGTAGAAGAATAGCTTTATGTCCATGGATATAAACTTAAGGTTTTAAGGGTGAACTATCTCACTGTACTGAGGAGCAAGAAAGAGACAGAGACAGAGACAGAGACTCAGAGAGAGAGACAGAAACAGAGAGAGACAGAGAGAGAGAGAGAGAGAGAGAGAGAGAGAGAGAGAGAGAGAGAAATGAGCTCAATATTTACAACATTCAATGAAAAATCTCAATTAGTATGTGTTATATTTCCAAGCCACTAGTACAATATTATAAAGCATTCCTAAAAGAATAAGTGTTTAATATTAGTTCAATTAATCTTCACTATCAATTTTGATTTTAACAACTATCTCCACTAACAATGATTTAAATAAGATAGAGGTTCATTTCCCTGTCGTGAATGTGACACCCAGGGCTTCGTAGTTCAGGCTCATGCTGGCTGCTTCACTGTTTTACCTTCTCACTTCATCTTATTCAGGACACCCTGGATATGCTCTGGTGTAGTAAGTCACATCCATATTCCAAGCAGGGGGAGGAGGAAGAGGTAAACTAGATGTGTCCTCCTTTCAGGGCCTCTCTTGATGACAGTCCTGTGTAGATCTAGTGTCTGGCACTTGGTCATGTGGCCAGCATACTTTCCTATGAGGAAACTGGCAAGGTTAGTCTTTATTCTCAGCTAAAATACACCCAGTCAACAATCAAATTCTTCAAAGAAGCTGAAAGCAACTAATCCTGGCACACAAGCTAGTTTTCCTCCCAGCTTTTTATAGGCCTATGAAGAGTAGCTTTTAGCACTTGCTGGATGCTGTCCTTTTTCTGACATTGACTGTAAGAATGAATCTTATTTAAGAGCAAAAAAGGAGAGAGATTATCCCATTTTAACTCTAACATTCTTAGAAGGCCTTTCTGGCACATTTGTCCTGACCTATTTCAAAGCTTTGATTTCATTAAGTCTAGCCACCACATAAGGTTTATCTTGTTGCAAATTGTAAAACATCTGATGCTTACAAACAGGAATGTTCTTAATTTCATAAGAGGGAATTTAGCTTATTTTCTATTATTTTCTCTTCTAATTTTTCATTCTTTCATGAATTTCATTTCTTCCATTTTCCTCCCTAAAGAGTCCTTTCTAGTCTCCCTGTGTTCCTGTCCCCATTTGCTCCTGTAGAACTTCCTCTCCTGGGGTTCATCCCACTATTGTAGACTATCAGAACATGGAGTCTATTTGAGGTTTGCCCTGCCAACAGCCCAGTTGTTCTGGAGCATTGGAGTAGACTGCTGAGAGATGGAAGAAAATACAGGGAGAAAGTTAGTGAGGAATAAGATTGGTCAAGACCACACACAGGTCCTAAGGGGGCAGTATAGGGTTAATTGATATTGAGGGGGAGGGTCCATTGAGGTTGAACCTCTGGGGTCAAGGGACCTGGGCCCGTGGTAAGCGGCGACA
>NW_004955510.1:818010-846838 GCF_000276665.1 Chinchilla lanigera
TCAACCAGACCTCTGGACCCCTTTTTCCCACAGTCCATGAGAAGAAAGTAAGTCCTACAGCATTACTCAGATGGTCCCCATGGGGCTGATGGACTTCAGCAGCACTGGGCAAAGCCAAGAGGGGCATGCATGTAGCAACAGCACTGTGTAGGAGCTCCAGCAGTGATGGGCTGAACAAATCCTTGCCAGAAAGTACCTGAACATTTGTTCAGGGGCAGCTGCAGCATTTATCGCCCATAGTTCTCTGTTCTGAGGGACAGTCACCCCATAGAGGGGTTTTATTGATTAACTTCATGACATAGACATCATGAGCATGCTTTGTTCTACTATATGATCAACATTCCGAGGAATGGTGGTGACATGGCACACAGGTACAAAGGTAGATTCTGTAGAGGATGTTAGGTTGCCAGGTCCCAGCATTCTTCAGATAACACTTATCCAGACAGCTGGTCTCTGTCTGACGTCAGGACTCCATTTTGGCAGGAGTCTTGGTGTGCTAAAGTGCATCTCGGGGACATGGTGCTAAATGCCTAGTTTTTCTCAGTTAAGATACAGCAATACATTACCTTGACTTTTTAGATTATGTCAATATCAGTAGCCTCAGTTTTCCCCTTCTACTAAAGTTAAGTGTTTTATGTCTACTTTAAGTCATTGTGGTTTTTTTGCACCCCCTAAGATAAAAGTGAATTATTTGCAGTGAAGAAAAATGTCTGTTGTCTGAACAGTTACTGTGCCGTTCCTTTCAGATAAAATACATTCTAAGTCAGACTCACAGCTGCAGATTAATTTTTCCCCAAGGTTAATAAGGACTTAGCAACTGTGCCTGCGGTGTGGTGTAGCAGTTTGTCATGGGGTTGTTTCAGCTTCTGCCACTTTGCATTCGGGGCTCTGCTGCCATCCACGATGCCCTTTGCCCCATTTCTTTTGTTCTCACTGTTTACTGGCTGTGGCAGGGAGACAGTTCTGCTACTGATGGATTCAGTAGGAAATGACACTGGAGGATTTGATCATTTTCAGCGTTTCTTGGTGTTCTCCCGTGAGCCCTAGCTACTACAGCGCCTATGTTAAAAAAAAAAAAAAAATCTCTCAGAATAAACCCACAGGGCATTGTGAAAATTGCACTTTTTGTGTTAAGAGTAAAACCACAGATCACGTAAGGTTGTGCAAAGTGCTGTATACTTTTCAGTGTGTTCTTATGTTTGTTCTAGTGTTTTGTCTTTTGGTGTGTGGCGCTGTCACCATTTGACGGGGAAAACAAAAGGATGAAGTGATTTATTCTTAAGGTGATTACATGTCTTGGCTGATGCCTGTTTTCCTGGTGTTAGCACCCCTATTCCTGTTAGAGATGCCAGATTTTGATAATAAGTGACTCATCTTACTTCTCTGAGGCTGGATTCCAGCCCTCTAACTTTCAGCTTATCTTTAGAGGAATGAGATGGAGGTACTTTGGTGATTTCTTCCTAATGATTTAACACTCGCTGCTATAAAATTTCTGTGGACATAATTTTTGTTAACTATGGGAAAGTTTGAGCTGTTTTCATCCAGTTGCTCTTCTAATAACCAATGTCTTGAGTAGATAATTTTGTAATTCATAAACACACTAAAATATGAGACACACAAAATATAAAGAGCAAAATACAGAAGAAAAAAGGAGCCTGGACTTTTACAACAGGGCAAGGGACAAAGATATGGAGGGAGGAAGAAGGGAAGGGAGATCAAGAGGATGAAAAAATAATTATGGTGTGTTATGTCCATATGTCAGTTCTCGTGAGGCATGCAATCAGTATGTACTGCAAACATGTACTAATAAAAAATAAAAACTGACAATGTATGTCATGTGCTTGTATGCAAATATGACATTGAAACCCAATATTTTCTAAAATTAATATAAACTGATAAAATACGTAAAAAAGCATAAAAAGTGAGACTACTAATAAGGGATTTGAATGACATTATTCAGCATCAAATTCATTAAGTTTAAAATAGTGACCACAAGCTTACAATTTAATTCTATATGTAGAATGTGTACATTAAACTTTACATGTAATTTGTTAAAAGAATAAAAAGAAAACTTTTCTGTTGTTCATTGCTTTATTTCTGATTAGTAGCTCAATGCCTGCTCTATCATATAGTAAATACTCAAACATTTGTTTAATGATTGAATAAGTAAAGGAGTGCTTACACACTGATTTTCTAGGGAGTTAATATAAAATTTTGGGGGGTACAGACTATTTACAATAAAATTTAAATTCATTCGCATGTTGATAATAAATCTGAATACTCTAAGTCTAGTGGAATATTCAGAAGGTTTGTAAATTAGGTGAGAGCATCCGATACTAGAACTTCCATACTGGAACAAATGTGTCAATCTTTCCAATTAATTTCCAATCCTCCAAAAAGCAAACCAAAAAATGTGAGTCATTTCATGTTGATGTGGTTTGAATATTTGAACAAATTATTCAAGTTGTTTATAAATGTTTGCAATGTTTACAAAACATGACACTGTAGTTACAGTTGTGTGTGGGAAAGATCTATCTATCTACTATTTATCTTTCATCTATCTGTCTATCTATCTATTTATCATCTATCATCTATCTACCTACTGTTATGGTTTGTGTCTGTGTGTCCCCCCAAAGCCTCATGCAGTCATGGGGCAGGCTTTTAGAGTTTGATTGATTATGAGTGTGAGAGCTGCACCCACCCTGGGGTGATAGTTTGCATATGTAAGGGAGAGCAAGAGGCTGCTTGTGGCCATTTCCTGGCTTTCGTGCTTGTTGCTTTGCTGTGTTCTGCTGTGATGAGCTATAGCCCACTGCCATGTGCCACTCTGCCTTATAACCTGCCAGGTATGGACTGAAACCTCCACAAACTGTAAGCGAAATAAACCTTTCCTTCCTTAATTTTGGGCATCAGGTATTTTGTCCCAGCAATGAGAGAAATGTAACCAAGACACCTACATATCTATCTGTATAGCTATATGTCTCTTAAAAAAGGTCAATTAGCATTAGAATTCTTAATAAATCTTTCTCATGCTGCAATAACTTTCTCATCCTGCAATAATAATCTTTCTCATGCTGCAAAGGCTTATAGACAATAATCGTAAGATAATCATCAATAAAATTATTTGTTATTTTGGGGAAGGGACTGGATTTTTCAAAAACAGGCTCTATAAGTAAAAGGACAAGTGTGGTCTTTTGTCTGACTTTGCTGCCTGTCTCGTCAGCCCAGCTAGATGGACACTGTACATGTGAGCTTATCTCTGTGCCTCTGTTTGTGTATTGGATGTAGGGAAGTCATGCTGTCACGATGACCTCATTTACTTGGTTACTGTTTCCTTCACTGTCAGCCATGGTTTCACATGCGTGTGCTACTAGGAATGGTGCAACGATGAGAAGAGCCAGCAAGGCATCAGGGTCACATCTCTATGCTCAGATGAACTTTCTGAGCCTTCCGGCTTGGTTGTCCCCGAGAACATGCCCCACTGGAAGATTGTCCTCATTCTGCTTCTTTTGCAAAGCACATGGATGCATGGATTCAGTGAGCCGCATATTTTAATTTGGGTAACTTTGCTGAAGAAATATGTTTTCTGTAGAAATCTGTACTTGAAGTTGTATTAGTCAACAAAAATGGTGATTGATGTGTGAAATATTTGCACTTCTATTTACTCTTTCTATGAAAAATCAATTTTGAGATAGGATTTTCTTATTCTTAAAATGAAATATACCCAGGATTGAACTACTTGGTCATTTCCACAGTGTATTGGTTATGGACCACAGAACTCCCTCCAAGTTGGTCCACTGCTTTTTTATCTCTCTCTTTTAATCTGCTGTCTATATTTTCACTAGAGGCAGTGGCACCTTACTCAAATACAGTTTTGTGAATAAATCAGAAGTTCCTCACAAGATATTTAAGTGCCTACACTGTCTGGTCTGAGCTAATTTGCGGCTATCATCATTACTAAGCTCATTTCTTTCTTTGCGAGGTTCATTCATACTTCATCACTTACTGTACCCAAAACACATACCGTGCTTTTCCTTCTACATAAATTCATACTCTCAAGAGCACTTCTGAAATGTGTGCTAGATGGTTTCAATGTTTCCTTCTGGATGCAAAAGCAAGTGAGAAAAATGAGTCTTGGTCTTCCACCACAAGAACAGTTCAGGTATTCTATAATGGGGTGTTGTAATAAATGAAAGAGAAATAAATCCTTGTGAGAAGGTCTGCCAGGCTTCTGGGGCTTTGCTAGTTTTGGATATTGCTTGAATGTGATCAAGAATGAAGAGCAGGACTTGCAAGAGTTAATTAGTTAGAAAGAGTAATCATGACTGGAGCTTGGTATGGAAGCCTGAGTAATGGCCCTACAATACACTCATAACTCAGCCTCTAGAGGACAGGAACATAGTCAGACTTCATTTCACAATTTCACATTTTAAGAAATGCATAAGCCATTGCATTATTATGCACACATCATAGACTGTGCTTACAGAAACCTATATGGTGTATGTCAATCGCTCAGTATCTTCCCTTGATATAATGAAATGACACTATAAATATCACACATGTTATGTTGCTGCCAGCATAGCATAGAGTTTTACAGTAAACCTTTTTTTATAAGTAGAAAGAGTATGATCTAAAATAACAGTTAAAAGGACAGTATAGTAAATACATAAACCAGAAACAAAGAGATTTATCATGAGTATGAAGTATTATATATTATGCAGGATAAAGTGCAGTAGATTTGTTAATACCAACATTACCACAGATGTGAGGAACATGCTGCACTACAGAGTTGTGATGGCTACAATGTCACAACAGTGACTACTTCACAAGGCAACAGAGTTTTTCTGCTGCATCTTAATTTTATGAGGTTATTGTCATATATTTGGTACACTGTTGGCCAAAATGTCACTAGGTGGCACATGATTGTGGGTTGAATAATCACATAGCAAAAGGGACTTTACAGATGTCATTAAGTTAAGGATCTCATGATGGGGGATCATCCTGGACTATTTGGGTAGGCCCAGTGTAGTCATGGTGCTTCTCAGGGTGCTGCAGGAGGGCCCAACATCAAGGGCTCTTTGAAGATGGAGTGGAGAAAGGACAAAAAAAAGCATTCACACTACAGCCTCCAGAAGCAGCCTGTGCAGCTGACACTTGTCTTTGGTCCTATGATGCTAGAGTGGTGTTATGACCTCCAGAAGTATAAGAAAAAAAATGCTTGTTATTTAACAACACCAAACTTATGGTATCTTGTTCCAGTGGCAACAGGAAATGAATACATTTTGTCAGGACAGTAATGTTGTCCATAGGCTTCTCAAAGGAGGAAGTGTAAGCAGCTAACAAATATATGAAAAGAGTTTAATATTATCTGCCTCCAGAGAAATGCAAATCAAAACTACAGGTCTTTTTATCCTGGTCACAATGGCTATTGCTAAAACAAATAAATAAATGCTGACACATTTTTTTTAATCCATTCTTTGGATTTGATGGGCATTTGGGTTGTTTCCAGTATTTAGCTGTAACAAACTGTGCTGCTATAAACATGGGTGCACATAGATTTTAAACTCTCCTGGCAAGATACCTAGAAGGGGAATAACTGGGTCAAATGGGACCTCCAGTCCAAGTTTTCACCAGTCTACACTCCCATCAACAGCAGAGAAGGTTTCTTTTTTTCCCACAGCCCCACCAACATTTGTTATTGGTTGATTTCTTGATGATAGCCATTCCTTCTAGTGTGAGATAGAATATCAGTGTTGTTTTAATTTTCATCTCTCTAATGACCAATGATATTGAACATTTTTTCATATATTTATTTGCCATTTGTATTTCTTCATCTGAGAAGTGCCTATTCATCTCAGGTGCTTATTTTTGGATTGAGTCTTTGAATCTGGGGGATAAAGACCCAACTCCAAACACACTCATCCATCTCATCTTTGACAAAGTGGCCAAACATGTTCACTGGAAGAAACATAGCCTCTTTAATAAATGGTGCTGAAAAAACTGGCTTTGCATTCTCTGACGACTAAAGCTAGATCCATGTCTCTCAACATGCACTAAAGTAAAATCAAAATAAATCAAAGATCTAAATATTAAAACAAAACACTAAATCAAAACAGAAATCTTTAAGACATATGTAAGCAAAGACTTCATGAACAAAACCCAGATCACACGGGAAATACTACAAATAATCCAAAACTGGGATCTCATCTTATTAAAAAGCTTTTGAACAACAAAAGAAATCATCAACAGAGTAAAAAGACAACCTACAGAGTGGTAAAAAAAAATTTAGCCAATTATGTCTCAGACAAAGACCTTATATAGAACATACAAAGAATTGAAAAAAATCAGACCCTTCTTTTGAATTGTTACTTGTATTCTTTCTCTCCAAGAACTCTAGGTGGCAGTGTGGTAAGACAGACCAGCCACGGGCTCCCCCTGTAGTGAGAGCAGTGACTTCCCGCTGTGATGAGGCCTCAGGGGCTGGTGAATTAGGTCAGCCCTGCAGGGAGCATTTAGAGAAGCCTATTTAGAACTCTGTGATTCTGATTCCAAACAACACAGGGCAGCTAGCTGGGAGCAGGGCACTGCTTCTGTGAGGGGAGTTGGTCCAGAAAGTTCAGTGGAGGAGCTGAGCTGAATTGTTAAATAGTAAATATTTAGAGCAATAAGGGCCCTGGAAGGTCCTTTCACTTTGTGAGCCTGGGCAAGTTGTGCCATGAGTCTGCTGCACTACTGTGGCTTCAGGCAGAGGTGGCTCTCAGTCTGGCATCCCGATCTCAGGACACTGTTATTCCCAAAGTACTCTGGCTTGTGCTAGAAGATTTTGACTTGGAGTCCTTCCAGATAGGCAAGGCAAGCAGAAAGAAAGGTACACAGCCCTGCTGACCTAAGGCTTTGAAAGTTCCTGTGGAGTGGGCCCCCTGGGAAGGCATAGGGACTAAGGTGGATGGAGGGGTGGACAGAGACCTCTATGGCAGGATCATGCACTTGTTTACAATTGTATGTGCACTTACCTCAACCAAGGAGTGGACATTCATTATTTTATGCTCAGCTTCTAAAAGACTAGCATTTAGGACACTTATGCAGTGATTTGAAATTCAAATAATTTAAATGTGTAAAAGCTGTAATCACCATAGTTATTTGTATTCAGGCTTTTTTTGTATTTAGAAACCAACATACTATCCATATATTTTCTAAGGAAATATCATCATTTTTCCTTTATGATAGTATATTATGAAATAACTAATGAAATATTATCTAATGAAACCTTCAAAACACTCTGTCACCTCTTTGTACAGAAGAGGAAAGTGAGAGTCATTTAATCTTCATCACAAACTTTGTATCTTGAAGCATGTGAGGGATCATTTGCTTAGAAGAAGCTGGCAAACACCTTGCAAAGGTAGGATGTGGACATGGTTTCCAGTCACTGCATGTCCTGCTTTTTGCTTCCAGTGTTATGTAAACTCAAATGTATTCCAAAGATAAAAGCAGAAGGGAAAGTATGGACTCCAGCCTGGAGGACTAAAGATTGAGTACAGATCTGCTGCTCTGCACCTGTAGACCTGAGCTAATTCACATTTTGGAGTCCTAGTTTGTTAATCTGTTAAAATATAAGTTCCACACTTCTTCAAGGATTATGTCCTATAAGGTGTTTCAAGTACCTGGAACATAGTAAGTGCTTAGTAAGTCTGTGTACTTCAACTATATGCATATTTTTATTCTTATTCTTATATTGACAACTTTGAGTCTAATTCAAGCTGATATAAGTGCATTAAAGAATGTTCAAATGGGGCCTGAAAAATTGTTTTGTACATATTTTCAAGTCCCTTGAAATAATTTATTAAGTTTTAGTTGCCTCTTTCAACAGCCACAGGCTTGCTTACGTGTTCTCTTTAAAATAGAATTAGATCACACCCAGGTGTAAAGTAAATATTATACCTCTCTTCTTTTGTCCAATTCATTTCTGAAATACAATTTTCAGATGGAAAAATTTGAAAAACCCTTCTTACATATGAATAATAAATAATGGCAGCCTGAGATTAAAGAATACTTGTATTAGTTAAGTCAGATTTGTCAAGTAGGTTTGTGAATAAAAACATAAAAGCAACGTTTTAAGTAGAAATGCCCAATTGCCTCTGAAGTATATTGAAATACATAGCTACTTGGGAATTTTCAAGATGACTATTTAAGCTTTCAACAATGAATTTTTCTTTTCTTCCAAGAAAATGTAAGGTGTTATCATTATAAAACAACTGAAAAAAACAATGAAGGAAAAATGTATGTAAGGATATGGGCATATGCATGCATGCATTTGTGCGTGTACATATTAGGATAACAAAGGAAATCCCGTTAATGAGGAGGTATAAAGCAGGTGGAGCCTCAGACATCTTTTGGAGCCTCAGTGGCCACTCCCTGTACCACCCACACTCCTGCAGGGAGCCAAGCTGAAACCCAGACAGAATCAGCTGCCTAGGAGACTCTATCCTCACCCTCCCCTTACCTGTGTGAGAACCTGGCTGGGTCCTGGGCAGTATGAAGCACTGGTGACAATGATCTGCAACCCCCCTACCCTTGTGGAAGCCAGGCTGAAACCTGGACAGCTTCAGGAACTCCAGTAAGCCTCCCCTGCCACTTCCCACCAGCTTGGGAGCCAATTGAATGCAAGACGTATCAGGAGCATCTTTGATGCCACCTTGCCACCACACCCCAGCACAGGAGCCACACTGAGCACTGGGGACCTTCGGATAATTGCCCCACCACTCCCACACAATTATGGGAGTGATGCTGAGTTCAAAGGAACGTCTGGATCTTCAAAAAATGACAAAACAAAGGAGGAAAATGCAATCTCAGACCTCTATACCACCTCTACACCACCCAGAACAAATCCAGGAGACATCAACACAGAAGAGTCCAGAAGTCATATGCCTGAAATTGCTGAAATGATAGCAACTGAAGTAAAGAAACAGCTCCCTCAGACCACAGAAGACATCAGATCAGAAATAATCTCTGAGATTAAAAAAAAAAGAAATGACAACAATAATGAAAGAATTGCTCAGCACATGTAAAGAAGACACTGATAAGAAAGTAGAGGAGCATAGAAAACTCATGGAAACCTTGAGTGAACAATATGGAAAAGAACTAGAATGCATGAAACAGATTCAAACAGATATCCAGGAAATTAAAAATTGCATCAAAAGCTGGTAAAACTGCAAGTTTTTAGTCTCCCTTCCTTCCTTCCTTCCTTCCTTCCTTCCTTCCTTCCTTCCTTCCTTCCTTCCTTTCCTTCTTTTTTCTTCCTTTGCTTTCTTTTGTTTTTGGTTTTTGGTGGCACTGACGATGGATCTCAGGACTTTTTCATTAAGCTACATCCCTAGTCTCTCTTGTTAGTTTTGTTTTGAGATAGAATCTCATTAAATTGCTAAATTGCCCAGGCTGGCCCTGAACTTGTGATCCTCCTGCCTCAGATTCCCAGAATGCTGGGGTTGTAGGTGTGAGCCAGTCTCACGTGTGACTAACTGTCATGTGTGACAGTTAGTATTGACTGCCAACTTGGCTAGCTTGTGAGATTCCTAAGACATTAGTAAGGCACATGTTTGGGGTGTGTGGGTGGGTCATGGGGTGTGACTTTGGGGACTATATATATCTGGTCCCTGACTGCCTCTTTTCTGGTAAACTTCCTCTGTTCTTTGCCTCACAGCTGCTGTGAGTTAGACAACTTTCTTCTACCATTCTTTTCTGCCATGATGTTTTATTTTGGAGCCAGCCATCTATGGACTGAACCCTCTAAAACTGTGAGCTAAAATACACTTCTCCCTCTGTAAGCTGTGGGTGTCAGGTATTTTGTCCTAGCATCAGAAAAGCTGACTAACGTACTAGAAAAGAGCTAACTGTCCCCTAACTGGTGACTTTTGGCAATTCAATTTTTCATTTGGAAGGGACATTTCAATAGACATTTTACTAGCAGGGACACATCTGTGTATTTAATTTTTTGGATTTCAAGATAAATCTGAGTTTATCCTGCTAAAATTCTCAAGAGTACATAAGATAATATGAAACATATTTGCATTTATGTTTCTGTTTCTTTTCTATTAATGCTCCCCAGAAGCAGAGTAATAAAGTTCTATTTATTAAGCTAAAAACATTAAAAGGAAACCAAGTCATAGATTTGAATTTTTATTATTGAATTTTATAATTTTAGACAATTCAGTAAAGACCTCCATTCCCTCAGTATTTCTTTATTTGCTAACTGACAGGCTGGAAGATAAATTAATGAGAGAATTTATTTCATGTGTTTCACAAAGTCTGCATTAAATTAGATGCCACTTAAATTTGGGTTATGTTTTCTAGTTACTGTTTTTATTATTATTGACTGTGAAAATGATGAAATGTAGCATCTTTAAGTTATAGATGTGAATAGTTCAGCTCAGCATTTTAATAAAAACGCTTGAGCATCTGCTAGGCATCCAGCAATCTTTATGTGTCCCACAAAGAGGGTTCTATATATAGAGTGATGCATTAGGCATGGACTTGCTTCTGGGGAGATGTACGATCTTGGCATGAGACCTTAGAGATTTTCCTGTTCTATAATATAGATGAAGAGATGACTTAATTCCCTTCCTGAAATAGAATTCAACAATGGCATTAGTCTCTCATTCCTGTTTATGTATGGGAAAACGGGTGTTAGGGTCTACTGGGGAGTGACTACATTAGCTCAGCCATGGAAGAAGTGTTCCATTCAAGATGAGAGAACAACTGAATGTCATTCACTTTGTCTAATATCCAGCATGATTTCTGGAGAGAAGGGATAATGAGATAAATGCATGGATTCAGTGGTTAGAATGCTATGTCCTGAACATTAGAGGCAGATGCTACAGTGTCTGAACCCTGGCTTCCTCATATGAAATGGAGGTAATGCAGAGAAAAGAGGAGAAGAGAAGAGAGACAGAGACAGGGACAGGGACATGGACCTGAGTTGAGATGGACCAAATGGTGCTTCCAGCCACTCAGTGACTCCTGCTTTCTAAGCACTGACCTAGGGGAAGAGGGGTCAGAAATGGCAGGAAGAGAAGATTGGAAAATTCTCTCTCTTTTTTTTTTTTTACTTTTTTTTGAGGGAGTAAGGGTACTGGAGGTTAATGCAGGGCCTTTATGCTGAGTTACAGCTCAGCTCTACTTTTAAATTTTATTTTTGGACAAGATCTCACTGACTTGCTAAGTTTCCCAGGTGGGGCTCCAATTTACTATCCCCCTGCCTCAGCCTTCCAGAATGCTGGGCTCTTTCTGATGGTTGACTCCACTCCTGGATTCCTAATACAGCTAAAGGTAATTTGATTTTCATCCCAGGGGATTTTAGTAATTATGTAGGACCCCAAGGAGTAGCCTGAGGATAAAGTGAGAGAAGCAGGACCAGCCTGAAGCTTGAAATGTGTTCACCCCAATAAATGGAATTCTAACCATAGTATAAACATATGAACTCTGCTGAGTTTAATAAACTGCATTATTTTCATCTTTTATATAACATTTATATAATGTGCACAGGTTCTATGAATAACCTTAATGTCCACAGATGTACGTATGTCCCTAAGGAAAAATGCCTTCCATGTGCTAAATGGATTATGATGATTGCACTATTTGTATCAGTAATTGACTTAGGTGACAAGGAGTAGCAGACCAAATTAGAGATTGCTAATTGGCCCATTAGTAACTCGGGAAGAGGGAAAAACCGTTACACCTTGCATTTTTGTCTGTTTTGCTGTAGAAGAAAATCCAGTTCATCTAGAAGTAACAAACAAACAAACAAACAACAAAAAAAAACAACCCCCCCAAAAAAACAGTCAAAGTAATGTGCTGTAAGTAGGATAAGTAAGAAATGTTTCCAAGCTTTTGGGTTTCTGCTTAGCATTAGATAAGTTTTTGTCCTAGTTCTGATCAGATTTAGACAGATACTCTATAGATAAATTGATTCAGCACAAGGCTCCAGTCCCTCAGCCTCATCAGAAGAAACAAACCAGTCACATATGTGAGGAGAAAAAGGGAGAGCTGTTGAGCACAAGCTGAGGTTTTGATTATGTAGACTTAAAAATTGAACTGTAATTCTCACCTTCTTCCACCCTCACTCTATATCTTAGATAAATCATTGAAACTCTCTGAGTCATTTACTTATGGGTGCAAACAGACAAAATGAGAGCAGTTATGAAAAGTACATAATGCATGAAGATATACCTGATATTTGCTAAGCATGCATATGTGTTGATCCCATGATTAGTTATGTTGATGATAATTGTAAGAAAAGTGAATGATTACTGGTAAAATTCAAAAATAAGAAAGAAAACAACCGAATCAAAAAATGGGAAAAATATACTAGCAGACAGTTCAACAAAGAAGATATACAAATGACCAATAAACATATAGATAGATGCTCAGCATCATATGTCATTAGGGAAATACAAATTAAAACGATGAAAAACACTATACTTATTGGAATGTTGAAAATTTAAACACTAGCGATACCAAATACTGGTGTGGTTATGAAGCAAACAGAACTTTCACTCCAACAATACCTGCTCGTTGTGAGATGGTTTGGCCATTTTTTTCCAAAGCTAAACATTGGTGAAGCTACCGTAAGACCCAGGATTTTCACTCCAGCCTGGAGGAAAGGAGGGGTTATTAACTAATTTAGTGTACTCTACATAAGTATTTTCTTGAGAGTTAGAGTTCTTAACTCTTTATCCTTTTTCTTGTGTTTGGGTTTAAATTTCTAAGCTAGCCAGTTGCAGGGCTTGCATTAGCTCATCACTTAGTGCATGTGCTATGTGTTTTGTATCCAGCTGACTCCATCCTAGGCATGTCTCTTTCTGATTGCCTACTTAAAAGCTAAATAACTCAACTATCTTTTACAACGGAGAGGCTTTGAGGGTGGTGGGAGGGTTACACGAGGGCATGAAAATCTGCACTTTATAAGCAGAATTTTTGATAAAACTACAAACGCTGTCAAAGAATAAAGGTATTAATTTAAAATTCCCCATAGATTAAAATATATCTTTAAAAAATTGTGAAAGGCAGTTGGATCCAAAGTATCGACAGTCAGACCTGTATTAGACATCTCAAAGCATTGAGTAGTGCTTCCTAAATTGAGAGAATATGGTTGGAAATGTCAAAACTAGTATCTGCTCAGTCACCTAAATTCAGTAGAAGTAAGCTGAAATAATTTTTAAACATAAAAAAGACTATTGGTGCTACTCTCATTGTTCATACAATGAGGCAGAAAGGCTGTTTTGGTAGTGATTTGGAACTTCTTTACAAAATAAGTAGCCCTTGAATCTTTAAAATGTGTAGTGACTGAGAAATGGGTAAGTAGGTGAAACATACACTGTATGTAAAGAGCAGGAGGAGCAAAACTATGCTGGAGAAAGCATCCCGGTGCGTTGGAAATGAGCAGTAATTTCATTTGGCTATGGCATCAGATATGGTGCACAGCAAAACTGAGACTGTAAAATGAAGGTCCTGTGCATCATCCATGTTTCTGAACCTAAGTCAAGACAGGGCTGGCAAACTTTCCATGTGGATGGCAAGATGGTAAATGCTTTTGACTTTGTGAAAAGACACGGTCTCTTTTGCAACTATTCAGCTCAGCAGTTGTGAAAAGTCATAGACAATAGATGAGTGCATGGAAATATTCATGCTCTAATAAAACTTTATTTATAAAACCAGGCAGAGGATCTGGTTTGGCCTGTAGGTCATTGTTTGCCAATGCCTGTTTTATACCAAGAAGAGTTAAAAAGGAGTCATAATCAAATTGTAGGGAACACAGTCTATAGGCAGGAAAAATATAAAATAAGGGCCTCATTGGGCTTTCTGGCTAATCTTGACCTGAAAGAGTTGAAACTTTACTGAGAGAGCAATTATAAGAGAAGAGAGAGCTGAGAAATAGAGCATGAGAAAGCCAGGCATACCAAGCTATCTACCCCTCCCCACCTTCAATAAAATGCAGAGGAGATAAGGGGCAGCCACGTAGAAAAGAAAATACACACACACACACACACACACACACACACACAGTTGCACTAGATAACATGAATCCCCTTAACCACTAACTTTAAATTGCTCCATGTATAAGGCTCCTCCTAATCAAACTATAAATTCCAGAGATAAGGCCCTGACAAGGACAGATGGGCCCACTTAGAAACGTTCACGTAGGCTATGGCACTGGGGTTAGGGTGCTATGACCTGAGACCCATCTATGACACTCCAGGGAGCCAATCAGGTTCTGAGAAGTTCCAGCTATCAACCTGAGTGGGGAAGTGTTCCCCAAAACATGATAAAAGGAAACTGAGGACAAAAGACCACGAGTATTTGTCTTTCCAGTGCAGCCGACTTTTTGGAGTATCCATCTTCACATTTTCCCTCTTTTCAGATAAAGCATTTGTAAGAAAAGTGAATGATTATTGGTAAAATTCAAAAATAAGAAAGAAAACAACCCAATCAAAAAATTCAAAAATAAGAAAGAAAACAACCCAATCAAAACTAGCAGACAGTTTACCAAAGACAGTTTACCAAAAGTTTACCCTTTAAACTTCGTTTCCCTAATTCATTACTGGTGTGGACTTTATGATCCTGGTTGGCTATGGAGCAGAGGTGAAAGGCACACCCTAGATGCAACAAAATGACATTATCATGTTTATGTTTTAGGAAAATTATTGTGATGGTCATAAAAGGATATAGCAGGCTATAGCAGGACTAGAAAAAGGAAGTAGGGAAAGAATTGGACAGTCCCTAAGTCAGGATGGAGAGAAGCTGCTATCTAAGGCACTGGCGATGGAAAGTGTGTAAAAAGATGAAGATGATGATGTAAAGAGAATAGGGTTAATAAATTGCTGGGGATGAACGTGCCTGTAGATCAGGAAGGAGGGCCGCTTTAGCCCCGGTGACACAATGTATTGTGTTCCTCTCACTGAGATAAAATAAAATGAAACGAAACAGAAATTACATTTAGTAAAAAGTACTGGGTTTAGTTTTCAGGTTCTTTAGGTTCACCCAGAAATCTGAATTACTACTACATAATTCAGCAAAAGATGGCCTTTGGGTTGTTTATTTCTTCACAGTAGGCTGAGATCCATTAGCTCAAAAACCTGAGGCCAAACTCAACTTTTCACAAATGGAATTGTGTTAAATATAGCCCAAACAAGCAGATTTCTATCTGGTTAGAGCCTGTCTGTATTTTGCATACTTCACAAAACAGCACTCAACATCTGCTAGTAGATCAGGAAAAAAAAAAAAAACAAAGAAACCCAGCTATCAATACCCTAAGTTCTTGCAGCCTTTTGGAGCTCTGTGATCTGGAGATTACCACTGGGGCTGCTGTTACAGCAGAACACGCAGAGGGTGTCTCTGACACCCTCTTCCTTTGAGGTCCACTGTACTCCCTCACCAGGGCCTCCTGCTGTGAGGAACTTGTCCACCACCTGCAAAACTTTCAAAACTGGGACCCAAATATGGCATATGTGCTACTTCCCCCTAGTGGTCACCTTGTTCATGGATCAGTTCTCAAATCCTTGAACTCCCCATGGTTCCAATGATACATGTCAGACTTCTTGGCTTATGTGGGATGCTTGGTGTGAAAGGAGTGGGTGACAATTCTGAGAAAGGCCATCTAGGAGCAGAAGAAGAGATTTAGGACAAACTCTCGGTATGCCTCAGAAAACATCATTGCATTATGGACAAGAAGAAGATAAGGAAATGGAACAAAAATTAATAATGTGAAAATAAACTGTTGAAAATAGTATAAGAGAAAGAAGAAGTTTCAAGATGAAGGAACAATCTAGCATCAAATTCCACAGAGATGTCATAAAAGGCCAGGTATTGAAGCAATTCATGGGATCTAAATGTTAGGGGCCCATTATATGTAATAGGAGGGGTTTCAGTGGAACATTCTGACAGAGGTCTGATGGTAGTTGAAAGGTGATAAAATATTGAGAGTTCTGAGGTTCTAGGCAGAAGAGAGTACACAGAAATGGCCTTGAAGTGGGTGCTGAATGGCACAGTTCTTGATGAGGAGAGTACCTACAGACAGCAATCCACACTATGCATGGTTTTCTCTAGCAGTCTGCCGACATCCACAGAGATAATCAGGGAGGGAGATATGGTGTTGATCTAAGGAGGAAGATTTTAAGAGCAGGAGAGAATCTAAGTTTAACAAAGGGCGAGAACCTCTATAGATTTTGGTGAGCATGTGTTTTGATGTGCTAAATCATAATGTTGGCATTAGATAGAGAAAAATATACATCTGTGACTAGATCATTGCCCTAAAAGATAGATAATTTAAAAGACATGGGTTTTCAGAGTGTTGTTCACAGGAGTGTGGAATTGAGGGTTGAGAAAACTATATGGGCAGAACAATATCAAAGATAGTATCCGGTTCTGTGGAAAGGACCTGGGCATGATATCAACTCAGATCTGGCTTGTGATCCTCTCATTTCTGAGCTGGTTGATTGTGGATGAATGACTCATTACCTCTGAGATTAGATGAATGGTAAAATGGACAAATCCACTTATCATGGTATTCCTCGGTATCAGACTCAATGCAGTTAAAAGATCATAGTAACCATTCTGTCACCAACTGAATTAAATGAGAATGGAATCAAATTTCCCCTGGCATCAACACGAACCTAACCAGTGAATTTGATGCAGTTCTTGTCTAATGCAGTTTGTGACCAAATAGTGTTCCATAATAGTAGAAAGAAGTAAGTTCGTGAACTGAGGTACAACTGCATTTTAAAAATGAAAACAAAGAAGTGATTTTTGCGTGTGCTTTTGACAATAAAATCCTAAACTCTCAAAACTGAACCAAGGAAAGGAAATTCTGAGATATCTGTGAGGTGGCATTTCCAAAGGCTATGTAGGGAGGATGGAGTGCAGTGCCTTCTCCATGTCCTGTGCCAGCTACACAATTACCTGACTCCAAACCAGCATAAACCAGGTGTCACTGTGCTGTGCCATTCAGTATGTACAATGCAATGATTACCCGTGATCCTACGGACAGGTTTTTGCTGTTATTAAGCAGACATGTGGGTTTTCTCATTCAATTATTACACTTGGCCTTGTGTTATTTTGTAAAATAATTTAATGTCAAAGTGTATATATAAAAAGGCTTATTACTTGTACACATTACCTATATTATATATGTTATGTATGACCCAAGGCAATTCCTTCTTTACTCAATGTGGTCCAGGCAAGTCAAATTTGAACATCTATGTTTTAAGGCAAAGAAGCAACCACTGCCATCTGGGGCTAACGATTGACATTAAAAGAAATAAAAATGTGTAGGAAGCTTGGGAGGAAATGGTAGAAGGTTTCCTGGGGAAACTGGCAAAAGAAAAGAATCATCTGTGAATAGCGGGAACTTACAAAAGTACACAGAGGCCTACGGCAGAATACATGCTCAAAAAAGACCTGGGATGACTGCGCATTTGTCTCCTACTGACCCCTAGGCTCAGCATCAGCACAAAGTGAAGGCAAAGTCAGTTGCTTTCATGGCTATGAATCCAAGGGGTGCCACAATACAGAGTCAGTCTGCAAAGACTGGGATAAAAGAGATAAAAGTTATTCTGAGTGGAAAAGAAGAAATAATAATACCTCCGTTAATAGATGACATGATCTTTTATGTAGAAAATTCTAAAGAATACATTTAAAAACTGTTAGAAATAATAAATGAGCTAACTATGATAGCAGTATATAATCTCATGACATAAAACCAACAGCATTTGTATGGACTGGAAATGAACAATCTATTTTTTTTATTTTAAAAATAAAAGGAGGAAAACATTAACAGACAGACAACATTTTACAACATAGCAAAAGAACAGTACAGACAATACGGAGTTACAAACAAAGTGGTAGGGAATTAACAATGGTTGTTGTATTACATATTGATATCTTCAAAGTGGCTTCTCATGAAAACAGATATAGAAATGCAATACTGATCAACCAAAGACTCACAAAATTAAGAGAAATATTTTGTCTGCAGTAGCTTCAAAAAGAATAAAATATCCAAGAAGAAGTTATTACAAAAAGTAAAACTGGTGCCCTGAAACCTACAAATACTGTTGAAAGAAATTAAGATGATCTAAAAGAACAGAAAAATACCCCATGCTCATGAATCTGAAGGCTTAATAATAAGACAGCAATACCCCCCAAATTGTTTCAGAGGTCCACTGTAATCATTATGTGAATCTCAGCTGATTTCATTGTAGAAACTGACAAGCTAATTCTACACTTTATAAAGAATTCCAGGAGGTCTGGAGTAGCTAAATCAATGTTAGCAGGAGCAATGTGATAGGATTTGTATTTAGATTTTAAGAAGTTACAAAGGAATCATAAATAAGACAGTGTATACTGGCATGAAGGTAGACATATAGATCAACAGAATAGTATTCGGGTACAGAAGTAAAGCAACACATCTATGGTCAACTGGTTTTGGATAAAATGGTGAGAGTAGGATTTTCAACAACTGTGCTCTGGCAACTGATTAACACAGGCAAAGCCATAGATTTGGACTTCTACCTCCTACTATGTATAAATCAAGTCCATGATGATGTCACTTGGGAGCGTGGCCGTCACTCACCCCACTGTTGCTCACCCAGAGTGGATATTCCAGTTTCAGCTTGATTACTTCTCTAATGGCAGCACTTCTGGAGAACTTTACATGGTAATATGATCATATTCACCTTCATTTTGTTCTTCTCCACATTGCAAATTATATTGCTGGAATCGAGCACCGTAGTTAAATAAGTTAATCTTTAAGATATTAATTACCAATTGTTCTCTATCTTTTGATTTCATTTTAGTAAATATCTGCACACTACTTTAGACAATATAACATACTTTGACACACACTGTCTTATATAATTGTCATGAAATCTCTCTAAGTTGGATAAAAATTACCCTTTTATTTATGGAGAGGACTGAGGCTCACAGGAGGGAGGATTTCCTTAAAGTCATAAAGTTAGGAATTCAACTGTCACCCAACCACTGATCCATGGCCCACCTTCCAGGCTTCACTGACAGGACAACTTGTATGATTTGCTTTAGCTGAGAACCATTTTTGCATAAGAAAATGACATAATAACAAACAAGGTTTTTTGAAAAACAAAGAGAAAGAAGAGCATAAAATGAACTGTGCCTCCTATTTCTGGACTCAGTGCTGAGAAGAAAACTTTCTTGGTCATTACTATATTCAATTTCTCTGAGGATCTCCATAAAAACTGAAGGATTATGTCAATATTTCCTGACTTGTCCAAAAATTTCTCTGAGGGACAAACTTTAACTTCCCTCTTCTTTTCCATTTAAAATTTTTCCTTTAAAAATAAATTGTTGGCAATTTTTTTGTTTCATTACTTTTAAATATTGCCCATCTCCTCTAGAAAATTAGAAAAAGAAATTATCTTCTCATGGTCTTATATTTTCTATCCTCCCTTCCTCTGTGCTCTGCATGTGCTGCTCCTTATGTACCAAGGTTACTTATAGTCTGGCTCTGTCAGCAACCACAGGTAATTCTCCCATGGCTTACCTATCACTGGATGTTCAAAGATTTAAAAAAAAAAAAATTGGGGGCGCTGAGGATTTAGCTCAGTGGCACAGCGCCTGCCTGGCAAGCGCAAGGTCATGAGTTCGATTCCTGATACCGGAACAAAACAAAACAAACAAACAAACAAACAAAAAACCAATTGGAATGTTCAAAATTCTGATTCTGTGAAAATGTCCATTATAACCCCAATAAGGTAGAAAATACAGAAAGACTGAAATGAAATTTTGTGTCAGTAACTCAAAGAAAAATGCTGTGTGTGTTCAAGATGAACTTTCTTGTCAAAATAGAAAGGCTGAGTCATGTGAATTCATGCACATTTTACTTTGCTTTGTATTTATGCCCTGACTTTATTGTACAGTTTCTGCTCTGTTTTTCTCTAGAAATTTTTCCTTTCTCTTTTTAAAAAAATATTTAATTGATAAAGGTAGTATATATTCATGGGTACAATGTGATGATTTGACATAAACACACATCGTAAAATAATTATTGCAAACAAATTACTGTATCTATCAGCACCCATGCTGTGCCCTAGGTTCTCAGATCTTGCTCATTTTGTAGATAAAAGTTGGTACCAAAAGCCAATGTCTCTCCATTTGCCTTATTCTACAGTGCCAGGAAACCATGGTCCCACTCTTTGCTTCTATGAGTTTCACTATTGAGATTTGACACATAAATGAGATCATAGTGTATATCTTTATGTGCCTGGTTTATTTCACTTAGAATATGTCTTCCAGGTTTGTCCAAGTGGTCTCAAATGGCAGGACTTCCTTATTTTTCTGACTGAATAACATTCCATTATGTATACCACATTTTTAATCTGTTTTCATACACTGATGGGCACTTAGTTACTTCTATACATCTGCACCCACATAGCAGTGAACACAGGAGTACGGGCACCACTTGAGACTTGTTTCCTCTTCATTGCTTGTACACCTTATGATGGGATTGCTGGATCAGATGGCCATTCTATTTTTAAAGTTCTGAGAAACCTCTATTCTGCTTTCCATCCTAATCATAAGAATTATCTTCCTCACAAAAACAAATGTTCATTTTGCCATTTCCCTGAGTTTAACAAGGTTTTAAACAATGATCTATTCCTCAGACTTGACTTTCTTCTCAGAGAAATGTTTACCATGGTCATCTGATTCCCTTGACAGGACATGCTGGTTTCTGTCTTGGACCATGGTAGCATTCTCATCTTGGGGCCAGCATTCATTTCCTACCTGAGGTCTATATTACAGGAATGTTTTCACCCTACTGTTCAGCTTAATTTCATAAGTACTTCCTCAAATTACCACAGGAGTTATGTGAGGTACACTTTCTAGGTTTTCCAGATTTAAAGTTAGTCTGTCTCTCATTCTCTTTCCCATTCTCTCTCATCTCTGCTCATCTCGTCTCCTCTCGTCTCATCTCATCTCATCTCATCTCATCATCTCCTCTCCCCTCCTCCCCTCCCCTCCCCTCCTCTGTCCCCTCTCTTCTCTCCCCTCCCCTCCCCTCCACATCTTTATATTTTGTATGAATATAAAACTCCAGGTTCAAAATCTGCTCCACTTAAGGTTTTGAGGGGAATTTTATGACCATCTAACATCCCACTGTTTTATCCTTATGGATTCCTAGACACATGATGGCCTAGAATTGGCACAATGCAGCTTCTAGATCTGTTTTTCTTTAACATCTGTTCATTTCTTCCAAATATTCATGCATTTCTACAGTTTGGGAATGTTTTCTATTATGCTTTCTTTAATAATTTCTCTCCCTGAATATTATTTTGCTATTGCTTTCTAAAATTATAATTCATCAGCTAGGATCACATTTTAGAGTTCCTTTCTGTGTCACTGTGTTTTTTTTTTCATGTTTTCTGTACCAAAGATACCTGAGTGCTGGGGTCATGTCCCACAGCGCCCAAGAATGAAATGACAGATGGAGGAGGTAGGATGCAAAGGAGTGTACAGTATTTAAAAGATACAAAACCAAATGTCAGGGCTAGGGGGCTGAAAAGGGGTATTTTTGTGTCTGAGGTTTCCCCAAAAAGCATGCAGAACAGATATCAGCAAAATAGAAGCAGCAGCATCTTTACTGTCCAGCTTGTATATATTGGCAGTTATCAAGTGTACATTCTTCTGGACTGTCATAACTGTGCATGTGCAGTTGTCCATGCTAAGTCTAAGTTGTGCATTTTCACCTAACAGTGTGGCCATGTCCTTATGCATCCTCAGACTTCCTGGCCTTTAAAGCAATCCTGAAGCAGCACCCTGCATCCCACCCCCTCAAAGGTTGTGGGGTATGTCACTTTTTGAGAGCAGCCCATTGTTGTACCTGGGCCCTTGTGGAAAAGGTTTTCTGGTCAGACCCTATCCCTAGCAGCATCTTATATGCAGCATTCAGCCATTGCAATGCCTCATGAAGGCATCTTCTAAGTCATTGCCCAGTAAGAGGAGGGGCTATGACCTGAAACATGATACTACATGGTCATTTGTTTGGCCATACTCCCATTAGTCTCATCATAGGTCAGCACCCCACAAGGGTCAGTGCTCTACCTGCCAATACTGGGCTGCCAAAGCTGGTAACCAAAGCATCAGCCTTTGAAATACAGCCCAACTGTTCATGTAAACATGTAGGGGGGCTTTCTTATGTATTACGTATGTCATTGGTCCCACTGCTGTTGCCAGATCAGCTGCCAATCGGCGGGACGGGCTTTCTGTTGTAAGTACATTCTCCAACATGTGAGGGTAGGGGTCGGGCCCCTCCACTCCTGGGATGGGATGAAATGATCACGTATGGACTCAGTCCTTAGTTGGGATTTTGGTCTTTACTTCCATTGTCTGTTACCCTGTGATACTTTCACAGGCATGCAATACAACATATTCTTCTGCTACCTGTTCCTCAGTCTGAGAATACTGGCTTTCAGTTCTTTTTCACTGCTATGACCAAAATTAAATAGGGTGTTTTCACTTTTTGTTGTTTTTGTCATAGGCCTCAGCCAAACCCAACACACCTACGCTCACTGTTAGGGTAAATGGCAGAGTGGGGTTAGTAACTCAGAGGGCTTGTGACTGTGTGACTGTCCTCCTCAGGCTCTGAAAGGCAGCTTCTACTGCGTCTGTCTTGTTCCACGAACCTTGTCGTTATTCATGACCCACCCCAGGCCAGCAAATCTTCCTTCAGGCTGTGCACTGTGGTTTCCAAATCTGCAAAGCAATCAGAGATTGGTATAACATCATCAATATAATGAAACAGTGACTCAGAGTGCAGCTTGGTTCTGGTGGCCAAGTCTTGGGCCATCAGGCCATGACAAAGTCAGGCTATGCAAATTGCCATATGGCAGCGCCTGGAAGGTTCGTTGCTTGCCCTCCCAGGTAAAGGCAAATTGGACCTGACTGCCAGCATCAGCGTAAGATGATCCATCAAATCTGTAAAACCAGTCATTTGGCACAGCCTAGCCGGCTTCTGTGTAGGACAGAATTCTTCCTCTGTAGTGTTGGGTCATGCACCAGTCAGCATGTCAACCTTCAGTCTGTGTTCAGCAACTGGGAAAACACAGACATCATAAGGGCACAGAGCCAAGTGCCCAATACCCAGCGTTATCTGGACTGTGTTGAGTGGTGATGAACTTTTGGGGGCAGCTCACTGTCTGGGGACACCTGGAGAGGAGCACAAGCCCAGAAGTCTCCTTTCCAGGCACTCAGACAGCCTGGAGCCCCTGCTGTCTGAGCCCCAGTGACTGGCTTAGCTCTAATAACATCCACAGAGAGCAAGGTCAGCTCTCCTGGTTTTCCCGTCATCAGCAGACCCTGTGGCTTGTTCATCATCACTGGAGGTCCTCTCCGCTCCAGCATAGCAGCACGCAGATTGAGCACCAGCACCTCATGGCTACCTCTGAGCTACAACTGAAACCTGACCTCAGTTTTGAAGCCTGCATCCCTGGGCAGCACACGGGTTCCCAGCATCAGCCGCCAGCTACCGGCAACCTGGTTGCCACTCCATAACCACGCCCATTTCCCCAAGGCGCAGCTGTCTTTTTATCTTATCTGCGGTTAAGCCAGCAGCCAGCAGGTTCCTCCAAATTTGGCACCAACTGACCTTCAGTGGTCCCATAGCCTGTCTGTGGGGGCTTGACCCCGCTTGACTGGAGGCCAACCACCTTTAGTTTCATTTGTTTCACCAGCCCCCATAACTCCATGGCTGTACAGGGATGGGTAGATGTGGCTGGTCCTTCCAGCCCACCTCCCTGAGCTAGGGGCTCCTCTACCTCTACCTTCTGGCTAGTAGCAGACCTTGCAACAATACCAGGGAGGTGTCCCAGAAATGAGGTCTTACGCTTCTGGAGACATTTCAGGTGGAGGCAATGCTACTTATGCCCTGCAGCATGGCTTCTGGGAGAGTCAGCCACTGTTCCAGGTCCTCCTCAGTCCACTGCACTGGGATGGGGACTTCTGGTGCAACCAGTGGGATGCACCACTGTCACTGTCCTCATCCCTGCAACTGGACCAACTGCATTTGGGGTTGTTGGGCACCCTGGGTACTGACCGAGCACTGACTTGCCCCAGTGCCTACTGCCACTGTGCACCTGTGCATCCCCAGTTGCATCCTGCTGGCCACCGCTGCCCTCATCAGCAATGGGCAGGAGTCTCTGCTGGAACTCTTCCCAATGCCCCTGCCCAGGTAGGGCAGAGCTGATGCTGCACAGGAGCTTGTGTTTGGGGTCCTGCTCAGAATTGGCTATATCTGCAAACTGTTTTACACTTGGATTTCTCCCTAGGCTTGAGCCCTTCTCATCAGGTTTGGCCTTCCAAGATGCTCCATAGGTAACCAAGGTGAGGTCATGGAAGGCATGTCATTCCCCTGGGCTCTCCCTTGCTCTCAGGTGCTGTTTCCTCAGACACCATGGGGACACTCACCTCACCATTCTGCTGACCCCATTCATCCTGCCAGCTACACCACCACTTGTTGGGGCCAGGGGGTTGAAGGAGTATTTTTGTGTGTGAGGTCCCCCAAAGAATCACATGGAACAGACATCAGAAAAACAGCAAGCAGCTGCACCTTTATTGTCCAGCTTGTATATATTAGCTATTATCAAGTTTACATTCTTCTGCACTGTCATAATTGTCTAGTGCATGCACAGTTGTCCATGCTAAGTTGTGCTTATATAAGTGCATTGCACTGTGCTTGTGCCAAACAGCGAGGCCATGTCTTTAGGCATCCTCAGACACCCCAGCCTTTGGTGCTATCCTGAAGTGACTCCCCACAGCAAGGAAGTAGAGTTCCCAGTAGTAGGAATATATCTGAAGTAGGACACCCATGAAGGGTCTTTGTCTAGGACTCTTTAAGGGTTTAGAAGGGAGATGGGGCCCTTGTGTGACCAATATGATCTCTACCCTATAGAAGACAACATAATTTTCAGGGGCCAGTCTATGCAATATTCATGCAGTGCCCATGCAGGGTCCATGTGCCCTTGAGCCAATGGCTTGCCTGATCATACTCTGGGAAGGTTCCAGACACCTGAAGGACAGGTGGCAGATGATTCAGTAAGCTTTCTGGAGGCTCATGACGCAGAAGACTCCATTTTGGACTTCCTGACTCCATTTTGAGGCTGCTGCATTTACTATCTAATATGTTATACTACCTTCTGATCCATTTTAAAAAAGATTTTTATAACCTTTTCTTCAACATTTGTATTAATTTTTTTAAAAATAAGTTTTGAGAAGAGTTTAATTGCACTATGCTCTGGTTTTTCCATTTTTTCTTTTATTTGTAGCATATATTCTTATTGTAACAATGCTGTATCTTGAATTGTCCTGGATACAAAAAAAATTAACCTGTGGTCTTTTCATTTTGGGTTCATTATTCTTCAAGAGAATCTCTTTCTTACTGGCACAGGTTTTCTCCTCTCCTCCCTTTATTTAAGTGCATTTTCTCTGATACTATAGGTTTTCTTATTCACCTGCTACCTGTTGGTTAGACTCTGCTTTAGTGAGAGTGAATCAGGAACTAAAGGTCTGTCCAAATCTGTCTCTGAAGCTCACAACTGCTGGCTTAATTTTCCACAAGCATTTTGTTTAATTTTCTAAGAGAAGGGTCTTTTTCCTTTCTGTTTTCTTTTTTGTGGTGTTATATGTCTTTGTGGGCATGGCTGAGGTGGCTGGCACTGCAGTTTTAAGCACAGACCTTAGGTTATCCCTTTGTCTCCTACTGTACATATTTGAGCTGCAACTTCCTCTTTTTGGTCTCAAAGTATTTGCTCACACATTTTTTTTTTTTTTTGCCTCAGAAATCTATCTTCACTTTCATGTGTTCATGATGCCCTCTCTTTATGGCTTTCTCCTTTTTTTGGGTCAGTTTCATTATAATTTCTTTTATTGTTGTCTCATTTGGATGCCACACTGGGGAAAGCACCTGTTTGTTTTTAGTCTATCAACTCACACTAGAACTGTTGTAAAATTAACAATTATCTCTTCTTGCTCCCAACCCTGACAGTATATGTCCATTGATGTACTGCTGTTGTTGCTTCTGTTGTTTTCATTGCTTCCCCCCTTAGTCTTTCTCTTTTTTCACTTCCTCCTCTGCTCTTATTCTTATACCTCCTCCTCCCTCTCTTCTTTGTTTTCTTCTCTCCTTCTTTCTCCATCTTCTTCTCCTTCTTCTTCCTTTTCTTGCCTAGAACAGTATAAGAAAACCATGATGCAAATGTGAGGAAAACCAGGGCTAAGCTGGAAGCATGTGGTGGGCTTTGGGTGCTGCTGGTTTCTTCCTTTCTGGACAATGGCAGTGTTTCCCCTGCCTGTCTGTGTGCCAAATGCAGATGGAGCACTGCGAGCTGATCTGTAGGAACTACTCCTGGTGTGGGATCCATCTTGCCCAGGTCCTCTGTTCTTGTGGAAACTTGCACTAAATGACTGCTCAGTGAGAAGAGGAAGAAGCTCATCTCCTCTGTTTCCAGTTGAGACAACTCTGAAACATGGTGTTAGCTCCAGGGCTTCCTGTAGGATCAGCTGTTTCTGTACAATGGAATCACATTTTAACTTCTTTTTCTGCTCTTCCATGTTTCCTTCAATGCCTTAGAGGAGTTGATCCTGCTGGGACTCAAAAAAAATGATTCCCCAAGTAATCTGAACAACTAATTTGAAGACAACAATATGCAACATAACAACTATTGTTGAATTCCTATCATCTTGTTTAGTGAAACTCTGTATCATTTATAGTTATTTTGTTCTTATTTTTTATTCTCTTTAACAGTTTGATCAATCTTGCATTCTTAAATCTGGTAATCTGAGCAACTTTGTTGAAGATAAAAGTATGTAATATAATAACTGCTATTAATTCATATCATTTTGTTCTGAAACCCTGTATCATTCTTATTGTTTTTGCTTTGTTTTGTTTTTGTCTATGTTGTTAGTATTCTGCTATTTTTTAAAAATTCTCTTTAAAACAGCAACAACAAAGAGGTGCCCAAGAGGATGGCTTTTGGGTGTACTGAGCCCTTTGAACTCAGGGAAACTGGAAGACCTAGGAAAATACCTCAGAACCAAGTTCCTCCAACCTTCCCCTGTGGTCTCTTGCCCTCCTCCCATATGCAGAGACAGGTTTTTCTCTGAAGCTCCCTGAGATGCAAAAATACTAGATACACCAAAGATGAGCTCATGTGCCTTCCCTCCTTTCCTGCACTGTCACTGGTCAAGAGGCTAAATCACAGAGGAAGAACCTGAAAAACAGACATCACATGTAGAGGACAGACTTTGTCCCAGGTCATCATCTCTTCTTTGGGCCCATTCTCTCACACACAAATCATTTACTGTTCCTCTAAATGGTCTGTACTCTCCTGTGAGAGAGGACCTATGTGTGTGAATGGCATTGGGTTATTGGGTATGCACCATCATATGATGCTTTTTCCATGCATGCAAATAAATTTGTATGCTTTTCTCTTTCATTCTACCCATTGTTAATTTATCTTAGCACGCTTAGACAGAGCTTCCAGGGTTGGGAGTGAGAAGCTACTTTTGCCCCTACAACCCCAGGGGCAGTCCTCAGTAATCTTTCTGCATGCAAACTCCCTCTCAAAATCTGTTTCTTGGGGTAAATGCCACGTGAGAATTCATAAAATAAATACTGGAAGAACTACACATAAACAGTAATAAAATAATTGAGTAAAGAGTAGTTTGAACTACTTTACACTAGAAGCCATTTTTATCACATTTGCTTTTCACCATGTAAATAGCAAATGAAATTCAATGCTGTTGAAACTAAAAAAAACAAAACAAAAAAACAAACAAAAAAAAACTAACTGCAGAGAGGATTAATGGTTCAATATAGTAATTTTAGAACCACATTCTTCATCTAGCTTGTGTCAATTTCCCTTGAAATTATAGAAAATGTCAGCCTTGGAAATCATCCCAGCAATTAATTTTGCAGAATTTCTTGCCAGCAAGTATACCAGAAAAACATATTGAGTAAAGAACTGATGGACCAAGATTAATTTTATTTTGAGGAAAACATTTATTTAATTAATCAATATTTATTTATTGACACCTCCTATGTACCAAAAATTCTAATGGATGTGATGGGGAGGTAAAAAACCGAATATGCCTGAAGATGCACAGCCTGCAGAGACCATGGTGAATCATGTTAGACCAAAGGAGACATGTAGAGAAATTGAGAAGACACCCAACCTTCTTAATTTAAGTTTACAGTGAAGGTTTGGACATTTAGGGTTATGTATCTTGGGGATTTGGGATTAAGAGACATAGGTGAGGGTAACTTTGCAGAAAGGGACAGAGTCACCTGGTAGGTGGAGCTAAGTATTATCTTTTAAAATTAAGTTTCTATTTTTTCTGAAATGCTCAGTCAAGGTTAACTTTTACTTTCTTAAGTTTGCTTTTCATCTTTCAAAACGGATGTGGCCTGTCTGTCTGGAACAGAAGTGGTACATTCTCTCCCCACAGACCACAGGACAGATATTTTGTGGGAATGAATTCAACACTTCTGCAGAATGCTTAAGGCCTGTGATGCATTTTCACTTGAATTTGGTGCATGGTCATAGACTTGGGTCTATTTTCAGTGTTTGGCAGGTGGCAAGCCAATTTTTCCAGCATCATTTATTAAAGAGGCATCATTCTTCTAGTGAGTTTGTTTGGCCCCTTTATCAAAGATTAGGTGGCCGAGTGTGTTTTCGGTTGTGGCTGTTTCTTCCAGTCTGTTCCATTGATCCTCAGGCCTGTTTCTTAGCCAGTACCAGGTGGATTTTATGAC
>NW_004955510.1:847932-870837 GCF_000276665.1 Chinchilla lanigera
AGATTGGTCTGTAGTTCTCTTTCTTGGTTGGGTCTTTCTCTGGTTTTGATATCAGTATGATGCTTGCCTCCAGAAATGAGTTAGGGAGAACTGCTTCCTTTTGAATTTCATTGAAGAGTTTGAGGAGTGTTGGTATTAAATCTTCTCTGAAATTCTTGAAAATTCTGCTGTGAATCCATCAGGGTCTGGGCTTTTCTTTGTCAGTAGGTTTTTAATCACGCTGTCAATCTCATTAATTGATACTGGGTTGTTCAGGAATTTGATATCTTCTTGACTCAACCTTGGTAATTCGTACATATCTAGGAATGTGACAATTTCTTCTGAGTTTTCTGTCCTATGGGAGTAAAAATTTTCAAAGTAGGTATCAATGATCTTCTGAATTTCTGTGGAATCTATAGTAATTTCATCCTTTTCATTCCTTATTGCATGAATCTGAATTCTCTGCTTCCTGTTCTTGAGAAGGTTGGCTAGGGGTTTATCAATTTTATTTATTCTTTCAAAGAAGCAGCTCTTTGATTCATTTATTTTTGGAGGGTTTTCTTTGTCTCACTTGCATTAATTTCTGCCCTAATCTTTTCAATCTCCTGTCTTCTTTGGGCTTTGGGCCTGACTTGTTTTTCTTTTTCTAAAAGTTTAAGATGTAGCGTTAGGCTACTTATTTGTTCTCTTTCTGTTTCCCTTATGTGTGAATTCACCACTATGAATTCCCTCTGAGGACTGCTTTCATTGCATCCCATAGATTCTGGTAAGCTGTATTTACATTTTCATTTGTTTGTAGGTATTTTTTAATTTCCTCTTTAATTTCTTCTGTAACCCATTGGTTGTTCAGGTGGTTGTTGTTTAATTTCCAAGTGTTTATGGGGTTTTTGGAGTTCCTTTTGTCATTAATTTCCAATTTCATTGCACTGTGGTCAGATAATATGCATGGGATAGTTTCAATTCCTTTACATTTCAGAAGGTATGCTCTATGGGCTACGATGTGGCCTAGTTTAGAGAAAGACCTATGTGCTGCTGAGAAAAATGTGTATTCTGATCTTGTGGGGTGGAACAGTCTGTATACATCTACTAAATCCATTTGTTCACAGCTTTGGTTCAGATCTGTTATTTCCTTGCCAATTTTTTGTACAGTTGACTTATCTCTTTGTGTCAATGGGGTGTTGAGGTCCCCTGTTACAGTAGTGTTACTAATTATATGGGTTTTCATGCCTGTTAAGATTTGTTTTATATAATTTGGAGCTCCAATATTTGGTGCATACATGCTTATGTTTGTCATGTCATCCTCTTGCAGTTTTCCCCTGACTAGTATGTAGTGACCTTCTTTATCTCTTTTGATTGTTGTCAGGTTGAAGTTTACATTGTCTGCAAACAGAATAGTTACACCTGCTTTTTTCTTGGTTCCTGTTGTATGGAGGATTGTTTTCCATCCTTTGACTTTTAGTCGATGGATTTCTTTTTGAGTGAAATGGGTTTCCTGTATACAGCATATCAATGGATTTTGTTTTTTAATCCACTCTACCAGTCTGTTTCTTTTGACTGGAGAATTGAGGCCATTTACATTAATAGTTATAACCGATTTGTATTGATTTGTCATTGTCATGTTATTTACTTGTGTTGGTGTCCTACTTTTTCTGTTTACTTGCTTGCTCTTCTTGACGTTTCATTTCTACTGTTGTTCTTGAAATTGCAGTCACATTTTTCTCTGTCTAGAATATCTTTTACTACTCTTTGTAATGCTGCCTTGGCACTCATGAAGTTCTGCAATTGTTCTTTGTTGTGAAAATATTTTATTTGTCTGTTGAATTTTAAGGATAGTTTGGCAGGGTACATCAGTCTTGGTTGGAAGCTGTTCTGTCTTAGGACCTGTAATACTTCACTCCAAGCTCTTCTCAATTGGATGGTTTGTACTGAGATGTCTGCCGTGATTCTGATGGGCTTTCCTTTATAGGTAATCTGTTTCTTTTCTCTAGCAGCTTTTAATATTCTGTTCTTTTGCTGGGGATCTGGAAACTTGACTATTATATGTCTGAGTGTAGTTTTATTTTGGTTGTGGTTGGTTGGAGTTCTATATGCATCATTTACCTGTATATCACGTTCTGTTTCCATGCTTGGGAAATTTTCCTCTATTATTTCTGCAAATATTCATTTTATGTCATTTGTGTTGCCTCCTGCTGTTTCATTGACTCATATAAGTCATACGTTATTCCTCTTTTCCTCATCTTGCAGTTGTTGAATTGACTTTTCCTGTATCGTTGTTTATTTTACAAGATCCTTTCTTTCAAGGTTGCTAGCTTCCATGCTGTCCTCAAAGTATGAGATTCTCTCTTCAGCTTCATTCAAGCAGTTTTGGTAGCTTTCAATGGCAGCTTTGTTTTCCTGGAAGTCTCTTTGAATCTGGTTCATGCGTTCTAAGTCCTTTCTATCTTTTTCATTGAACACTTCTGTCCCTTGCCTTTGTCCTTCTATTTTCTTATATGTTTCTTCCTCAGACTTTTTGAGCAGTTCCTTCATCATTATTGTCATTTCATTTTTTGCCTGAGAGATTATTTCTGATCTCATCTCTTCTATGGCCTTATGGAGTTGTTGCTTTATTTCCACTGCAATCATTTCAGCTATTTCAGGCATGTGCTTACCAATTCTCCTATGTTGATGTCCCCTGGACTTGTTCTGAGTGGGGTGGAGTTCTGGGATTGTGTTTTAGTCCTTTGTTTTGTCATGTTTGCTAATGGATGCAGAAAGCTCAGTTTCCCTCTTCAGTAGGTGCACAGCAAAGGCCACTAGTGTCCCTAGTTGGTCAGTTTTGCCCCCGCGTGACCTCTGAGAAGAGCTACTTAGTCTTGAGTTTTCTTGCAGTTATTGATTTATATCTAGTTATCACCAGTCTCAGACACGGGCTTTGGTGTCAGCTGATGGCCAACCATCTGATCCAGCACCCCCTTGCAGTTCAGGGCATGTGCATGACCCAGACTCAACTTGCACTGGTGTGACAATCCTGGTCCAGTGGACCTATGCCCCCAGGCAGTTCAGGGTACAGGCAAAACCCAGACATAAACTGTAGGGTAGACAGTTTGTGAACCACCTGATTCTGTGTCTCCAGTCAGGTCCGGACACATACAGGAACCAGATGCAGGCCGGCCATGTAACAATCACTGACTGTCCATGCCTGCGACCCCCTAGGAGGTCTGGGTGAAAGTAAAGCACGGACTTGAACCATGGGACCAGCAGCTCTTGGAGCACTCGCTCACTCAGCACAGGGTGTGCAGGTTCAGGGAGGGGCTACCCGCCCACCCCCAGCCAGAGAAGTCCCTGGGGCTTCTGAGTGAAGACCTCCTGTCTGCTGCAGGTGACAAAAGGGCAGAGACAGTCTGTAATGGCAGCAGGGTCCTGGTTCGCCCACTCTGCCCTGAGGAAGTAAATGGGACACACCTGGCTCTCTCTGCGAGTTTCAGCTGGGAACCATAGTGGTGTGAGTAAAGCACTGACTTGAACCACAGGATCAACAGCTCTTGGAGCACTCACTCACTCGGCTCAGGGCGTATGGGTGCTGCTTGGGAAATTTTCTGCTATTGTTTCTGCAAATATCCCTTTTATGTCATTTATGTTGCCTACTGCTGTTTCATTGACTCCTATTAGTCATACATTATTCCTCTTTGCCTCATCTTGCAGCTGTTGAATTGATCTTGGTTTCTTGTTGATTTTAAGAGATCCTTTTTTTCATCATCACTAGCTGCCATGCTGTCTTCAGATTCTGAAATTCTATCTTCAGCTTCATTTAAATGATTTTGGCAGCTTTAAATGGAAGCTTTGATTTCCTAGATGTCTCTTTGAATCTGGTTTATGTGTCCTAATTCATTCCTGTATTTTTCATTTAACATTTCTGTCCATTTCCTATGTTTATCTATTTGTTTATATTTTTTCTTCTTTAGATGTGCTGAGTAGTTCTTTCATTAGTATTGTCATTTCATTTTTTGCCTAAGAGATTATTTCTGATCTTATCTCTTCTATGGCTTGATGGAGTTGTTTCTTTACTTCCATTGCAATCATTTCAGCCTTTTCAGGTGTGTGTTTACCAAGTTCTTCTATGTCGATGGCTCCTGTATTTGTTCTAAGTGGGCTGGAATTCTGAGGCTGTGCTTTAGTCTTTTGTCTTGTTATGTTTCATACTGCATGCAGAATTCTCAGTCTCCCTCTTCCCTGGCAGCTGA
Organism: Chinchilla lanigera; assembly: GCF_000276665.1. Classification (NCBI taxonomy): domain Eukaryota; kingdom Metazoa; phylum Chordata; class Mammalia; order Rodentia; family Chinchillidae; genus Chinchilla; species Chinchilla lanigera. The sequence continues at coordinate 852,135 of NW_004955510.1, forward strand.
ACAAAGGCTGCTAGTGTCCCTAGTTTTCCTGGTGGTCAGGCTTGCCCCTCAGTGTCTGCTGAGATGTACTGTTCAGTGTGGAGTTTTCTGGAAGTTGGTGAATTATATCTAAGTCTCCAAGGTCTCAGACGTGGACTGTGATGTCAGCTGATGGCAGACCATCTGATCGTTTGTGCCCTCCCAGCTCAGGGCAAATGTATGATCCAGAATTGGGTTGCAGAGGTGACACAATCCCAGACCAGTGTTCCTGTGTCCCCAGGCAGTTCAGGGCACAGGTAAAACCCAGACATGAACTGCAGGGTTGACAGTTTGTGGACCACCTGATTCTGTGTCTCCAGGCAGCTCAGGATGCACACAGGAGCTAGATGCAGGCTGCACTGGCAGTGATCACAGACTGCCTGTGTCTCTGACCTCAGGAGGTCAGGGCACAAGTAAAGCCCACACCCAAACTGTGGTGCCAGCAGCTTGTGGAGTGCCTCCTCTAGTACCTCACTCAGCGCAGGACATGTGCAAGTAGGGCCCACATGCAAACCCCATTGATAGCAGTTCACAGGCCATGAGTGAGGATCTCTCACATTTTTAATTCTCAAAGTGTCCACTTCAGCTTCTGCCTGTCTAGCATCATACGACCCAGCAGGCCTCATACTCAGGTATTTCATTAGAGCAATGCAACATAGATTAAGACATGCCTTAAGGTTTCTTGGCTGGACTCACACCACCTCTCACCCTGGGCACACGTGTGGGCCTGTGTAACAGAATGGCTGATTTACAGCCTTTTGTCTATAACTTCTGTAGCTTTCTCTCTCAAGTCTTCACCCACAAGTTAGTGGGAAGGTTGTCTTGGGTTTAGTCTTCTTTCAAGCCTATTCCAGCCTGAAACTTAAAAGGTCATTTTATGTAATAGTCACTCTTTCATAAAATACACTAAATTTCTCTCTCCACCTGCTTCCATCTCTGGAATTCTATGTGTTTGAGAGTACACAAGATGAATGGTTTAGGGGAACTCCTGGCACAGGACAAGGAGTCCTCTAATCTTTCCAGTGACATAATGGGTATGCAATCTGCTGGTCTTCAGGACAATGATTTTTCCCTGGACTGTAGCTCAGTAGGAGGCAATCAGGACTGGAGCTCTGTTGGCATGACTCCTCATCTCACCTTTCTCAGCTGGCTGGGTTCTGTTCTCTCTGCATGAGTTCCTTCCCTCCCCTTCACTGCATCTCTCCCTGGCAGAATAAGATTCCACGATTCCTGACTGAGTCTCCAGGCAGTTAGGCTTCAAGGAATAGCTTTGTGGCCCCAGCTATTGCTCTGTAGCTCTTTTGCTGATTCTCTCTACCAGACTCCATAGCAGGGCTCACAACATTTTTCAGCCTGTCTGAATCACAAGAAAACTAAGATTGGCTCAGGAAAACCAAATGTCATTGATGTGAGGCTGCAGATGACCTAGACATGGAACTGAAGTAGGCACCTGCTTGTCTCAATATCTTCTTTCTTCTTGCTTTCTCCTTTCCTCATACATTTCCTATACCACATCCTCTTAGCATCAAGAAGGAAGTTTGATGAGTTTATTGTCATATGAAGAAGGTGTGTCTGTCCCCAAACCAAGGAAGACTTCTTAAGTATGAATCCCTCAAGCATGGCTGTTACTACTTTAAATAGGGGAGAAAAGGGTTTTAGAACACTCTGTTCTCAGAGCTACTTGCTTCTCAAACTAATTTTCTTGTGGCAAAATCCTAGTTTTCTTATCAGAAGCTGATTATTGCTTTCTTCTTTCTGCTTTCATTTCTTCTGAAACATATGGTCAACTCCCTGCAGGAAGACGGATAATGTAAGGGAGAGAAAGCATATTAATAATTTTCAAAATAGCAACACATTGACATTACTTACATAATAAAATGATCATATCTTATGAAATAATAAAGTTACAAAATAGTTAATCATATAGAAAGAAACTGAGAACTTGAATGCAAAGTTAATTTAAATTGTACAGTAGTAGGCTTGTAGAGATTTTGGATGCCATTATTTTTTGAGTCTTTCTTTTGCAATTTTCTTTTGTGAATATAAATTATGAGTTATAATTTGATAAAACCATGATATGCTACATTTTAAACGTAGGGTACTCCATCAACATACTCTTCATTCCTTTTACCCCTTTGTGTTCTGATTTGTTCCTCAGGTTACTTCTTCCTTTCTCTGGTTTTGTGTTGCTGGATGGGGTGGTCTTTTGCTGAGTTCAAAATTACAATGCTGTTTGGAGCTGCAGTTCCATGTGAACTCAGGGATGTGTAACATGGATTACTGCCTGCTCAGGGTGTTAATACTTCCACCCTCTCATATCTCTTAAAATTCCTCATTATTCTATGAGTTTATTTGGTTTTATATTATTTTAACATTTGAACAACCAAATTCTCATACTCAGATGTATTTTGTCATTAAATAAGAGTTAAATTTCTATCCAATATTTTGTCAGCTCAGAGGAGACTGAGAACATACTAGTTTTTGACCAGAGTAGCTGGAAGCTGACTGAGAGCTGTGGCTTTCTGTCACTGCTCAGCTTCAAGAGAAAATAGAGCACTAAATATCAATAGCACAGAAAAAGATCAAAACTCAAAATCCAACATAGAATTTCTACTAAATATATTGCTTTCAAATGAGTGTAAAGTTAAAATATTTTAGATTGAGTCTTCTTGTCAGGACTATATGTATACACATTATTTAGCTTCTGTTTATTTTTCTCTTATTAACCTATCTTTTATTATAAAAACATCCCACCTATGAATTCATGAAGAATCAGTGAGAAAATTATTTTTCCTTTTCTGCAGATCCCCTTTCACAGAACCACAGGAATGTACTTTTGGTCCTGGGATGATATATACAAAATGGGTTTTATTGCAAAATAGGAATAAAGTGAATAAATAGGGAAAAATAAATGATTAATGTCTATTTTAGAATAAACAAAGATTTATTATTGACCCAAGTAATTTATATTGCAGTGAGACCTCAGCATACTGAGTATGGGCAAAAATGAGTTCGATGGGAGTAGGAAAAGCACAGAATTGTGGACTCATACTTCCTATGAGCTTAAACTAAGTCAGCTTTCTACTTATTTCCAGAAAATATACTCAAAGCCTTAGGACAAACTGATAAAAGACTCCTTTTGGCATTTATCCACTAAAAGATAAGACTTGATTTCCTTCATGATTTTTGAGCCTATAAAATCAAGTAAGAAGATAAAGCAAATTAAATATCACACTGAGTTTTTTAAACATGAATCATCCTTGCTTGGATTTGATATTATTTCTTTCTTTTGTCTTTACAATTCAAGTTATCTAAGAAATCTTTTGTTTTGAAGAATAAATATGTGCAAATTCTGTAAGTCATGGTATATTTTAAGAGTATTTACTTGTAAATGAAAATGAGAAAACAAACCCAAAAGCTCCTCCCCAACCCCACACCAAACCAGTCCTTTTTTTCCTTTTCAAAAAAATGTTAAAGACAGTAGTAAAAAAAAGAACAATAGCAAAATACAAACAAAACATTAAAAATGATACAGGGTTTCAAACCAAATGATATGGATTAACAGTGGTTGTTATATTACATATTGTTATCTTCAACAAAGTTGCTCAGATTACCAGATGCAAGACTGGAAGGTTGATCAAGCCACTAAAGAGAATAAGAAACTAATAACTTTAAAAAACATTAGAGACAAGGAACAACTGGGATGAGGGAAAGAAGAAAAAGAAAGAAAATACTAAAGCAATATATACATATATATGTATATAAATGTATCGCTGGGATAACTGTACTGCTGATGTCTGTGGGCTTATTGAAAGGAACAGTTTATGCCTAATTTTTTTTTGACATATTTTGACCAATTTTGCATGCTTCTATCTGGTAATCTGAGGAATTTATGTGAAGACAACAGTATGCAATATAACAATCATTGGTGAATTCCTACCAACCTGTCTAGCAAACCACTCTTGAAAGTCAATATAAACAGATACAGGGATACAGCCAAACACTTCCCATTACTCCTGAATTAGTAGTAATGAATTTTTTTATTGGGAAAGCACAAGGATCAAAGTATAGAAACCTCTCAGTGAATTAGCTCTTTCCTTAAAGTGAATGAAGAACACTGATGGATAATGATAGGATGAAAACATGAGGATTCCAGTGTAATTCAGCATATATATGATGGTAAGTTGTATATGCAAATTTTAAACGCAGGAATGAGCGTTTAGATTTTGTTATGTTAGTCCTGATACATTGTCATCTTTTAAAGAAATTAATGTTGCTATCTTGTTAACTATAATTGTTAACTATATAATTATATAATAACTATATAATTATAATACAATATATAATATAAAATATTATATAATAATATAATAACTATATATAATAATATATATAGTTAACTATATAATTATATCTTGTTAACTATATCTTGTTAACTAGTTCAGAAACAGTTATGTTAACATAATTTCTGGTCTTCCAGTCTTCATAACATTTTTCATGCTGTAATTTCTATCTTCTGATTATAAACAATGAAGAGCATCGATTGAGGCTCTTAGTAAGAATTAACACATATTCTGTTTCATATATATTTTATCATTTTTTTTTCTCATCAGTCCTCACTAATTTACTTATTAAATGTTTACAAAATGTCTACAAGGCTTATACTCTCTCAGGTCTTGGTGAACCACTATTGGGAAAAGATGAAAAGAAAGAGAAAGAGAAAAATCTCCATAGGGCTTGCAGCCTGGTGCCTGCCTTCTGAATTGTGGAGTAAGTACTGTCATGGTCTTAGAGAAGACAAATGTCCAGAAACACAGTGTGTCCACCCCTGGTAACCACACAGTTGATGCTGGTAACCACACTAAAACTTGACTTAGTGCTTTCTCTGAAGCCTCCTTGCTGCTACATTGCCTTTCTCTTACACATGCATGTCCAGATTCTCCTCAGTCCCACCCTCTGTGTCTCCTCCCACCCCCAAAATTTAGCACTTTATGTGATGCAGACCTTAACGAAGACTGTGTCTGAGTTTATACTTACACTTTGTCTCCCTTGTAGATTTTAATTCCCTAAGTGTTGCTATAATGCATAGTCTTCACCTCTCAGGTTGGTAATTTGATGCTTACTGCCACGGCCCAGTGAGGAGGAAGGGTTTTCATTGTATGAAAGGTTGCAAAGGATGCTAGCCTTGTAAAACGGGTAGGAACAGAGACTAGGGTGTCAGACCAGCTGATATCAAAGTCACATTCTGTGTGGAAGACCTCAGGGAAACCACATAGATTTAATATTAATCTTTAATGATGATTACAGTGTTTTGATATAAAATTTAACTAGTTTACATGTTGAAAATGTTTTCAACTATGTCTCAGGAGACATACAACTTAGGATGAGTGGTACAGGACACCGATCTACCCAAATTCCTATTGGGACTTGGACTAGAGCTGTGTGGTGCAGGGGAATGATCACAGCTCAATGCCCTGATCTCCTCTGAGAACTTGTTAGAAATGAAAAATTCTCTGGATCTGACTTAGACCTGCAGAATCAGAAACTCTATCTGTGGTTGTCTTGGTTACTTTTCTCTTGTTGCTGGGACAAAATACCTGATGCCCAAAATTAAAGAAGGAAGGGTCTATTTAGCTCACAGTTTGTGGAGCCTTCAGTACATACTCTGCTGGCTCCAAGGCAGAGTGGCACATGGCAGAGGGTGATAGTTTGTGGAGGCATGGAAAATAGCAAAAGCAACAAAAGCACAAGGCGGAAGCGGTGGCAAGCAGCCTCTTTCCCTCCCTTACATTGTATGCAAACTACTTGCCCCAGCGTGGGTGTAGCACTCACACCCATGAATGAATAATAAACTCTAGGAGCCTTCCCCCCCCAATGACTGTATGAAGTTTTGGGGGGACTTCCAGACACAAACCATAATGGTGGTCCAGCAAACAGTAGTTAAAAAAGCCCTCTGAATCCCAATGACTCAAGTTGAAGATCCACTACTGTTCTGAAAATGTACACATATTATTTTGGATCAATTTCTTCTTACTCTCTGGAGAAGCTTACAAATTGATAAGTGATTTGCCCTGCAGGGTAAATCAAGTGGTTATATGGACTCTCCCACTTTTTTTTTTTTTTTCTGGTACTGGTAATCAAACTCACAACCTTGGGCTTGCCAGGCTGGTGCTGTGCTGCTGAGCTAAATCCCCAGCCCCTCGGACTCTCCCACTTTTGATAGTCTATAATTCTGCTCTTAAGGACTGATGGTACATTTACTAATCATATATATATCAGGCTTTGCTAGCTGCATGATGGATAGCATTTTGAATAATTATAGGAAATTCATAAAATATAAAACAGGCAACCTACACAATTTGTTCAGGGACACTAAAAGAGTTGAGTAGGAAGCAATGGCCAGAGTCCATGATGTAGTTTACAGAATGGTATGGTTAATCTTGTAGCTACACACATTCAGCTCAGCATTGCTGACCCATTTTTAATTCAGAGTTCACAATCAGGAACAATACATTCTGGTTTTTGCTTGGTGACCCTTAACCAAATTTTCAGTAGTATGAACTAAGACTACTGGTGGAAGATTCTAGTGAAGGATACAAACCAATATCCAAATATTATGCTGTTAAGGTGAGGAAATATCTTTTATATGCAGAATTTTGTTTACTCTTACAAAATAATATCACTTTATCTTATTGTGTGGTAGATGGAGTAATAAAAATGTAAATGTATTCATTTAAATTTTTTTTAATTTCTTATCACTTAAAAACTAAAAAGTCAAGTCTAATCACAATATTTAGTATAATGGATATATTATGTTGAACATTTACCGGTAAAGAATCTAAAAACATAGTTTGTAAAATTAAGTTATGGTTAGGACTCATAGATTCTAATTTAAAATGAAGCAAAAAGTACTTTTCTCTCCACTATCTTGTACATAGGCTTGGATTTAGCTAGCTCTTTTACAATCTATTTTATATGCCTCATGATGAGGTAGAGATAACTTTGAATAAAAATCAAGGGAACCCACCTTTAAGTTTCACCTCTGTCTTTATTTCTTATCTGTAAAATAACGATAGTTTTTCAGTGTATTTCCCAAGGGTTTACTGAAAAACAAGTATGATAATATTGGAGATATTCTTATTTATGCAGTACTTGATTTGTTTTATATCCTGATTTTTATGATAGTGCCACTCTTATTCTAATTCATTTGGTTTTGTTAGTTTTAATGCTTGCCTGGGATTGAATATGCCTGGAGAGTTTTGCACAAAACTCCTCTGTGCTTGTGCTAGACTGGAGTCAACCTAAGGATACAGTACTTCTGAATAAGGAAACTGTTGTGAGTGTTTGGAAAAAAAAAAAATAGGCAGACTCAGAGGTGAGAGGGAATTTCTTTTATATCCTTCCTATCTGATTCTGTGGGCAAAGTTTCAGGGACTCATGTTCCTTAGATTATTCCCACAGGGTTCTTTTTAATTTTTAATTTTATTTTAAACAACAAAAAATAACAATAAAACAGAGTTTCAAAATAGGCTAGTAGGAGAATAACAATAATTAATATATTGTATATTATTATATTCATAGTAGTTGTTCAGAGTACAAGTTATAGGCATAAAGTATTGTCCACAAAAATACTAGCACAAAACTTTCTTTTCAATGAACTAAGAGAAACCAGCTATCTAACTATGTTAACTATGTTGTATATATCTACATTTTTTCCTTTTCCCTTTCTTCCTTTCCCCTTTCTCCCATCACAGTTTTCTTTTCTTTTGAGTAGTTTTTTCCTTATTCACAATATCAGTTGTACCTTTCAGATCTTGTTTAGTCTTTCAGTTTCTCACAGTAGTGAGACAATACAATGTTTACACATGTGGGTCTGATTTATTTCACTTATGAGTATGGTCTTGAGTTGCATCCATTTACCTATAAAAGTCTCAAGTTTATCTTACTTTATGCTGAGTAGTATTTCATTATATAATTAATTTTTAACTTATATTTATTTTTCTTTTTTTGTCTTTTTGTGATAGGGTTTCACTATGCAGTTTAGGCTGGCCTTGAACTCACTTTGAAGCCCAAGCTGTCCTCAAACTCACACCAGTCTTTCCATTTCAGCCTCCTGAGTGCTGGTGTTACAGGTGTGCCACCATGCCTGGCTGTAATTCATTTTTTAAATCTTTGGTTTGTGAAGTGTGAAGAATCTACAAAGTTTTTGTAATGAAATACAATGCAGGCATATACTGCACAGTTACCAGCACAAAGACAAAACTAAATATGCATTTTACTAAAGTCCTAAGATAAAAGAAATAGTTTCTTTGTGTTCATATATATTTTCAGCCTTTGAAAATATTTTTAGTAAAGTTTATCTTCAATAATTTTTATTTAAGATTATTTTTCTTTTGAAAATGTTAGTAATTTTAAAATGTTTACAGAATTCTTATTCCCAGATACTAGATTAGATGCTGGGAACATAATAGTTAGCAACAGGAATGTGGACAGCTTATTGTTCAGTGAGCTCATATATAAAAATTCAATTATAATGAAGCATGATCAATCCTCTGATAAGGACTGTGGCGAAATGGATGTATTTGACTGATATCGAGGGCATAATAGGATTTATGAAAGTTTGATTGTAGAAGTGAAGGAGAGAGAGAAACCAAGAATTATGTGGCTTAGGAGAAGAGGAGATAGCAGTGTATTTCTGTGGGACAGAGATTTTGAAGAGTAGCAGGTTTTCATGTGAAGATGATGTGTTTACTATCAAATGCAATTATTTCAGGTGTTTTTAAAGCACCCAGATAGAAGGCCCTGTTGATAGATGATTTATATGGTTCGAACTCCAGAGCTGGATGTTCTACTTTGGGGATTAGAATTTAGGAATCATCAGCATATAGATAATAACTTTTCCATCTTGATAATATTACATTAATATAAATCCTTTCAAGGAAGACCTATGGTTGAGATACATGAACAGATCAACATTTGCATTTGACATCCAGGGATCACAATTTAACCAGAACAGGTAAGCACACTCTAATAATGAGTTGGAGTGTATTAACTGCTGGAATATATTAACTGTGGAGTGTATTAACTGTTAATACAGTATCTGTCATCATTTAGATGTTTGAGGGAAGGGGTATGTTCTCATACAAACTAAGAATTCATTCAGAAGAGACAGATTGGAGTCACACATACCAAAGAGAAGCCTTGACCTCCTTCAGTGGAAAGCTTCCCCTTTACCATGATTCAGCGATCTCAGAGGGAAGAGGGTTTAACAAGCAAGTCCTTGTTCAGCTGCGAAGGAGCAAGCTGGGTCGATATTTCAATTGTTGTGTTACAATTATGGATGCATATAGCATTTCCTTACACTGCACTGATTCTTAGTAGGAGCCTCAGCGCACATATTTCATTTTAGATCAGCTGCTCTTGAAGACCATTGTATATATGAACCACAGATTCCTCTTCTAAAAATATGAGTTTTCAGATGTTAGGGGCTCTGAGTTCTGCCACTTTCTCTCATCTTTCACCTTCACCTATTCAGCCACTCTTCACCTATCTGTCCCTGAAGATTTGCTAAATCCTATCTGGACATTTAAACATATTGTATCTTAAGAGGTAAACATGTTTTTCCAAATTTCTTTAGCCATTACAGGAAAAAACAAAAATAGTAAAATAAAATTAAAAATAAACATTAAAATTAAGATGTCCAAGTTTGGATTTTACCCAAGATACATGTAATTTTAGTCATTATCAAGTTAATCTTCTTTTTAATAAAAATACTATATTATTTTCTCTGGTTGGCATGACTGCAGTGAATATCTTCAGGTAAAGCATAGTTTCTTTCTTGGGATTGTCTTGTATAGCAAATTAGGAGTATAATTGCTGAATCAAAGAAACTGTCAGCTAGATTTTCATATTGCTTTCCAAATGTTTGAACCTTTCTGCCGTGCTACTTATTGATTTTAGGAGTGATTATTTTGTGGCTTTCAAATCCATTTCCTTGCCTATTGTCTTTCTTTGTCTTCCTGATAGTCAGTTTGGTAGGCGTGGTTGCAAATGTGTGTCTTAATGTCATTTTATGGGAGAAGGAAGTAATGAGAAGACATTTTTGCTTAATCTTAGGTTTAGAAATGAAATATTAAGGATAACTAAGAGTTGATCTGGCATGGATATTGCTGAGTCAGAAGTAGCCTCTGATCAACCAGAGCACTCATCAGGGTGAATAAGTGTGTGGATCTGGTTGGGCGACAGTACTCACTTGGAAGGGTTTAAAAGTTTGACTAAATTTATTCCTAATCAAATTAATATAAACAAGAATAATTTGAGTTTTCACCTATTAAGCTGTCACAAATTGGAAAGTTTCATATGCTCAGCACTGGTGAATGGAGAGAATCTGGAAAGTGCCTGCCCTATAGATGAAATATATAATTGGCACAGCCTCTTTCGGCCATATCAGTAACAAAATTAAGATGTATATGCTATTTAGATTGCACATTTTAGAAATTACAGTATGCATTTATTCATATGTAGAATTATATTATGTAATACATGAAGTATGATGAAAAATATGATGAATACTTAAATTTTGAAAATTTATTACAGTGAAAGATACATTTCCATTAATCCTCCTCAGAATACTTCCCCTATCTTCAAAAATACCTATCCCACCACTCTCCCTACTTTCTGAAGCAGCTCTGGAAGTCTTCTTTCATCAGTGTCTTTAGTTGTGCTGTTGTAAATGCTTTGATATCCTGAATAGATGAAAATTTTTAGTTTATGGTCATTTTGACCTTGAGGAAGAGCTAGAAGTCACACAGTACCAGATCTAGTGAAAAAGATGGATGAGAACACACTGTAATATTTTGATGAGTCTGCCTTTGAATTGGATGGCACTTGATAACAGCATTCACTGTATTTTTTAAGAGACCCCATAAAGACATTCACAAAAGAGAAATTCCAGGACTGCTTCAGAAAGCAGCAGAATGAAGGAATAAATACATTCACAGTGAGGACGTATTTTGAGGGTGCCTAATGGCAATGTGTTTTTTACTGTAAAAATTAAATATTTACCATATATTTTGATCATTATTTGTATACAAATGTGTTTATGCACACACATATCACACATACAAACACACACGATTTTATAACTTGGGTAACTTATTCAACTTCTATGTGTTTTATTTTTCCATGTGTAAAAATTAGGTAATAATATTGACTATAAAGAATATGAGAATTAAGTGATTTATATGTAAATCACTTAGAAGTATATGCCCGGTACATAAAAATAATAATATTGACAACAACATTATGATTATGACTATGGCTACTTGTAGTTGTATTTGTTGCAAAAATGTTATACTGGCATAGGGGAAAATATAACTTTCAACCTACTAGATGTCAGATATGCAGAATTCGTGTCCTCTGAATTGAAGTATGAATTCCAAAGGACAATGGAGGTTAAGAGCAGTGTCCTAGTTACTTTTCTGTCATTGCTGAGACAAAACACTGGACACCCAAAATTAAAGAAGGAAAGGTTTATTTAGCTCACTCAGTCCATAACCAGCAGGTTCCAAGGCAAGGTGACATGCCATGGGGCAATACTTCAAGGTAGAAGACAGCAAAAGTAGCAAGAGCAAAAGGTGGGGGGACAAGCATCTTTTCCTTCATTATATTGTATGCAGCCTACCTGCCCTGAGCAGGGGAGGTCCTTGGTCCTTTACATACACTTCATCTCCCTGCCCTCCTCATGCACAGGCTCAGGATGAATACAAAGTAAGGACCCTGGCCCCCTACTGAATCACTTAGTTAAACTTTTAGACTTCTCGAGTTTGACACAATGAACAATATCCTAGAGCAGTAAAGGCATGTCCTTTTTACCCCAGGATGTAGAACTGCTGAGCTTCTAGACTCCTCAAGGTGACAACAATGTATCAACCACAGCAAATATGAAAGATTTATTGGGGAATAGGAATAGTTCCTGAGAGACAGTAGGGGTTCTGGAAATAGGTTGCCACTGATGTTCTTTGTCAGAGGTAATTTATACAGAGTCATAGTGTGGGTACAACATGGGTTAAACTACCATCACCCTGTAGGATTCCAAGCATAGCCAGTTAGCTCATATTGATGCAATAGGGAAACAGGTCACATAGCAAGGATACAACCAAGGAACAAAGGCATTCTTGGGAAGGGATGAGTCTGGATGCTCTGGTCATCCAGCTGGGTCACTGATGTCTACCTGGACTTTACTGGGCCAGGTGACATCATAGAGCAATGCTCGTATCCCTCAGGGAAGTGCGTGGGCCTAGGTTATTGTCTTTCTGTCTTGAGGCCTGGTCTCCTTCAGATGCACCTCCAGCCACAGTTCTGATGTCTTTATTCTTCCTACTGACTTCCTTGAGAGCTCAGTCCCTTTTTGACTGTATATTCATTTCTATCTAAATTTAGCTGCATATAATAATACCTTAGAATGGCAGTTGAAATAATTATCATAGAACCATCCAGTGACCTGCTCTGTGTTATAATGAAAGAAGATGATTCACAAACACATTATTAAGTGAACAAAGGAAATGCAAAGCAGTGTGTATTCCACATGCTGATGTATAGGACTAGAAAAGCACAGAAGATACTATACATAAGAGCATATAATGGTTAATGAAGATTATTTATGGAGACTGAGTGGGATGGAGATTCTTTAAACTGTTTGAATTTTAAGTCATTATTTTTATGGTGATAAAAGTACTGTCATAGTAAATATAAACAGAAAATATTTATTGAAATGGAAACCACTCTCAATATATACTTAAGGGAAAACAGCAAGCTACAACAGTAAACATTTATTTACCCTGCAATTCATGCATACATATTGTATTGGTGAAAAGAGTTCTTAGTCACTGCAAAATTCATGCCTGAGGCATCAATAATAAAAGATTAACAAGAAAAAGGCATAGATTTATTTAATATAAGTTTTATATGACTTCAAACTTGATCCAAAGAAACAGGGAGACAGCAGTTTTCGTGGGGAGCTGTGCAGAAGTATGACTGGGAGACAAGTGGGTGTCATGTGGCAGTAATAACCGGGAAGGGCCCTGGTTGTTCAGCTGTTTTCCTGTGCCCTTCTGTGAATTTCTTTCCTCTAATTGTAATGTGGAAGACCTTTGGCAGTGATGACCTTGTTGTGACAAAGAGTTTAAAAAGGTTCTCTAAAATTTAGGAATTGTTTAAGATAGGCTAGTTCTCTAGCCTTATTGTGCGGAGAGTAGAAATTGGCACCAACCCAGTGCCAAGAAAGACTCAACCCACCCCAGGCACTCTGAGTGACTGAACCTCAGCTAAATCCGCACACCACATTTCTGGCTTTCCGCCTCACTCCGTGAACTGGAGTACTGTGCTTTCCAGGTAAGGATACGGACTGGCTACTCTCTCAGTTTGTACGAATTGTGAATAAGCTCATTTTTAAAGATTTTTGTGGCCCTTTCTCATACTCTTGATCACACACTAAGGTACTCAGATTGTCTGAGGCCAGCTGGAGGATTTTGTCCTAGTTGCTCCCACCCCACCCCAACGCTGTGAACAATGTTAGAGGAATGGTGGAGTCTCTTGTGGCCTGTTTCCAGAGAGAGAGCAGCAGAATGTTAGAGAGCCTTCCAGCTGTTGCTATGTCCTTTAGTGTCAAGGTCTACACTCTGAGTAGCGTGTCCGGGCCCTTTCGATACACCTAAATGATTCTGGAAAGCTACTTCCCAACATGCACATGCTGGTTAGTTCTGAGCAGTGGCATGTTTGGAAGCTTCATTTTTCTTGCCCATTTTATTTCTTCAAATCTTTAAAAAAGAAAAAGAATATTATTTTGACACAAGACAATTATAGATATTAACATCTATGTGTGTAGAGGCAAATATTAATACTCACTGTCTCAAAAATAAAATTAGCTGTTTAAATATTTGTAATTTTCTGCATCTTCTATTATAATCTTTATTAATATTTAAATTAGATAATATTTAAATGTAAATGGCATATTCAGGTTTAATTTCATCTTTGAAAATGTTAACCATATTGAAATTAGTCTACTTAATGCTCTCTCCCTTGTTTGATTAACTGTGAAACGAAGGATTGAATTAAAAACAAATATGCAAACACTTTGGTGGTTTTTTCAACTCTTTACAAATACTGATTGCTAATGTGATAAAGTTGTATGGGAGCATCATGTTCAATGCTGTTTGAAAATATTCATAAAATGGAAAAACAGAAACAAAGATACTGCCCCAATTAACTATTCACTGCAGGGGTAGTCCCAGGCAGGGTGTGCCCGCTCCACTGACCCCTCCCTCTGCCTTCTGCCAACACTTAAAGGAATTTAACTACATCGTGACAAGATTATGTCTCCTTTCTGTTCTCCTACTCAGAAATGTCTGAAACTATTTGACCTAACAAAGGATTAATGTATTTCAGTTGAATTCAATGGAGTAAATTTAATTAACCATTTTCATCTACAATTAAGTATTCTTATGTCTATCATAATTTTTTTCTTTCTTTTGTGAATTGAAATGTTTACTTAGGTTCTCTGTGATAGGAAAGTGCAAAGGGGATTAAAACTGCATTAGAATTCTCTCCTTCAAAAGCTCGACAAACAAGGTTGGCTTGCTTTCTCTTTCTGTCTTTTACTTCTCTTTTGATAGTTCTTCTGTGAAACTGAATACTCTTTTATCTGAGCACAGCTGACTAGGTCCTTTCATGGTTTGGATATAGTTAGATAATCAGAGTTGAAATTTTAGAGTCCATGTCTTCCTGGTATTTGCTTCTTTTAGGGGACACTTAAAGTTCTGAAAAAAAAAATCCTGGATTTAAAAAGCTCTCCTTGCCTTAATAGGGAAAGTGACTTTCAAGTGCTAATTGACACACTTGGTACATCACAGGATGCCAAGTTCCCCAGATGAGACACACAGAGAGAACCATCAAAAGCTCTCTCCTTCAAAGCAGCTCCCTTATATTCTTTGTTGGGAGTGCAAATTGGTCCAAATTTTCTGGAGACCAATATAGCAGTTATTTTCAAACTTTAAAATGCACCCATATTTTGTACTGCAATCAATCACACTACTTAGAGATACATACTGTGATACACAGGCATAAATTAGCTAAAATATAAATACTATACAAAGTTCTCCCTTATCTGCAGTTTTGCTTTCTGTGATTTCAGTTACCTTTAGTCAACTGTAGCCCAAAAATATTAAATACAAAAATTCCATAAATAATTAATAAATTTTAAATTATCATTCTGAGTAGTGTGATGAAGTCTCACAGTAACCTGCTCTATCCTTTCCAGGTTGTGATTGTGCTCAAGGTGTCTATACTTTTATAGACTACCTACACAGTGAGAGAGAGGAGAGCTACATTCACATAACTTTTATTATAGTATATTGTTATAATTGTTCCATTTATTAGTTATACTTGTTCAGCTTTGACTGTGCATAATTTATAAATTAAACTAGACCCTAAGTATGTATGCATGTCAAAATACATAGCATGCATAGTTTTATAGCACACATGGTCCCAGGCATCCTGAAAGGGTCTTAGATGGGATCTGCTGCAGATAAGCAAGGACTATTACTCTGGATGGTCTTTAGAGCATTATTTTTACTACCAAACTACTAGACAAAGCTGTTTACCCTATTATGATAATGAAGGAGAAATATCTTTATTCTAGAAGATGCATGCTAAAGAATTTTGAGAAAACAGAAATTTAATGGCATGCTAACATTCTTAAATTTGGATGGTGGAATATGTTTGTTGTGCTATTTCTATTTCTTCCAAGTTGAACTTTTTAATAATAAAAAGTTTAAAAAGAGCCCATTAAGAAGACATTGAGGGCCGGGAATATAGCTCAGTGGCACAGCACCACTGAGTTCAATTCCCAGTACAAAAAAAATAAGAAGACATTGAGCAAATAAATCATGGTCTACCTACACATTGCAGTTAGCTGTGTAGTTATCAAATCTGTCAAAATATTAGGTATATTTTCAGTAAAAATGATAATAAAGTATTCATTCCATGGAGGGTATTTGAAAAGCTGCTTTAAAATGAGACTCTGGAGCATGATAAAAGAGCTTTCAGAGGGCAGACTCCTCCCACTGAGAACAGTTTAAAAGCTGAATAGAAATCAATACGTGCTTGGAGGCACTGAGAGGGCTGCTAAAGCAATGAGGATCTAAAGACCAAAACTTTGGAGAGAAAAATTTTGGAGAGAAAAAGCCCTGGAGCAGATGGCCATTGTCACCGCCTTTTTGACTGAGGTCATTTGCCTGTTCTTGGTACTGAGCAGGAGTTCAGTGTGCAAATAAGAGCCAGGCAGGGGTTTTGGGTCAGCAGAAAGAAGGCAGCAGAATTCTAGACTGTCTCTAAATTACAGAGAGATCAAAAATGAAATGTGAGGATGTCAAGACAACCAGAACACAGATTAGGGACAAGAATCTGGTGAAAGTGGAGGCCTAGGAAAGTTAGATTGTTGAGACCACTTTTATACAGAAAGCATTTGCTGAATTTTCAAAATACAGAGGGTAGGGATGTAAGATGGGAGGTGGAAAGCTCGTAAAAGTCGGAGTTGAGTTTTCTGCCATTTCATAGTACCAGTAAGATAAAAGTTACAGTTCAGAAGCCACTAAGAAGAAAGGCTTTTAAATATCACTCTGAAAGCTACAGGATAAAGAGATGAACCAAAGAAAATAAAACTTCATAAAAACTATAATGTAGTCCCTGATTGGATGCAAGTTACCTAATCTCACTTTTGTCTTGTTTGTGAAAAGGTAGTACCTTCTGAAGACTCTGCAGTTTGGTACATAAAATATCCCACAATCTGTCAAAAATTACTAGAGATTCCAATAATTAGGACCAAGAAAAAAAACCCTCAGAGAATCTTGACATTAGAGTTATAAATATGGACTTAAAGTAGATGTGATCAATAGTTTCCAAAAATAATGTAACTGAAATAAAACTTTAAGAATTTAGTAGATAAGTATAATATTAGATTGTGCTTATCAGAAAGGAGGATTAGCATACCGGTCAGAGAAAATATCTTGGCAAATGCACAAAGGAAAAAAAAGAAAATATGAATGGCAAGTATATCAGATATGATAAAAAAGTTTAACATGTATGGAATTGAAATCCCTGAGATGAAGAAAGGAAAAAACAACAGGGCAAAAACAGTATTTCGGAAATCATGGTTGGATAGTTTCTAAAACTGTAAAAAAAAATCTTGGTACCGATTCAAGACTCCTTAGAACTCCAAATATAGAAAATACCAAGGAAAGGATATATAAATACATATGAAGTAATTGGCAAAAACCCCAAAGGCATGGTGCAACGCACATGTAATCCCAGCACTTGGGAGGCTGAGGTAGGAGGACTGTTGCAATTTCGTGACCAGCCTGGACTACAAAGTGAGTTCAAGTCCAGTCTGAACTGCATAGCCAGATCTTGTCTCAAAAAGGCAAAAACAACAACAACAACAACAACAACAACAAAATCACAAAGAAAAATTCTTAAAAGCATCTAGAAAAAAAGTGGTATTATCTGAAACCAAACTTTGTAAATCTGTTAGACTCATGGCTGTCTTCTTTAAAGAAACTAGTGAAACCACGATTAAAGACTGATAGTCATTTTCTTCACAGAAACCAAGATTAAATGAAAATATTTTTTTAAAGCCAAATAAAAGAAAAGAAACAAAATATTGCCATAGAATTCTGAATACACAGAAAATATTTTTCCTTTCATTTTCTTTTTTTAAATTCTTTTTAATTTTAAAAAGAAAAAAACAATAACAAAATAACAACAAAGACAAAAACAAAACAACACAAAAACAATAAAAATGATACAGGATTTCCAAACGAGATGACAAGAATTAACAATGGCTGTTATAGTACATATTGTTATCTTCAACAAACTCGCTCAGATTACCAGATGTAAGAATGCAAGATCGATTAAACAATTCAAGAGAATAAAAAGTAATAAAAAATTAGAAATCATACAGAGCTTCACTAAACAAGATGGTAGGAGTTCAACAATGGTTGTTATATTGCATATTGTTGTCCTCAAATTAGTTGTTCAGATTAACAGTTATAAGCACACAAAATTCGTCAAGAAAAATTTTAAGCATTAATTGTTCCTTTCAAGAAACAAGTAGACATAAGCAGTACAGTTATCCCGGTTATCATTGTGTACACATATATATTTTCCCCTTCCTTCTTTCTTTCTTATCTCCTTTCCCTCATCCCAGTTGTTCCTTTCCTTTGAGGAATATTTTTTAAAAAAGAAAAATTAATGACATCTCCATGCAAACAAAGATTAACTACATTTATTACCAATGTTTTCCCTCTAAAAAAGGTAATAATCCAACAAGAAAATATTCCCAGAACTACACATGGAAGAGCAATGGAAATAACCAATCTTTGAATAAATATCAGTGATGAAAATATACTGTGAGATTTAAAATCTATATAGCACTGAAATGCATTAAAAGAAAATTAGAAAGGATTAAGTGCAATCAGATGTTTTAAGATCTGGGAGCTGGGAGGAGTGAATGTTAACTTATATTAATATGGTAGGAAAAAAGGGCTGAATGCAATCTAAATGGAACTTCTTTTTTTTTTTTTTTTTTTTTTTTTGGTATAAAGGTGAGTCATTTTGATAAAACTAGTAA
>NW_004955510.1:870937-907715 GCF_000276665.1 Chinchilla lanigera
TTTTTGGTTTTTCTCCGGTACCAGGAACCGAACTCACGACCTTGCACTTGCCAGGCAGGCGCTTTGCCGCTGAGCTAAATCCCCAGCCCCCTAAATGGAACTTCTAAAAGAGCAGAAAAAGAAGGCTTAATTGAAATTTATGCAAAGAGAATGCATGTGGAGTTTTCGGGGTCTTCCATGTAAAGTATTGTGTCATTTGCAAATAGTGATAGTTTTACTTCTTCTTTTCCTATCCTTATTCCTTTTATTTTTCTCTCTTGTCTAATTGCTCTGGCTAATGATTCCAGAACTATATTGAAATGGGTGTGGTGACAGCAGACATTCTTGTCTTCTTCCTGATTTTAAAGTAAAACCTTTCAGTTTTTATCCATTTAGAATGGTGTTGGCTGTTGGATTGTCACAGATGGCTTTGATCAGGTTAAAGTAAAGACCATGTAGTCCTATTTTCTGTAGAGTTTTTATCATGAATGAGTGTTGCACTTTGTCAAAAGCTTTTTCTGTATCTACTGAGATGATCATGTGGTTTTTGTCTTTGGCTCCATTGATATGGCATATAACATTTACAGATTTGTGAATATTGAACCAATCCTGTGTTCCTGGAATGAATCCACCTTGGTCATGATGTATGATTTTCTTGATAATTTGCTGCATTCTATTTGCTAGTATTTTATTAAATATCTTTGCATTTATATTCAAGAGGGAGATTGGCCTGTAGTTCTTTTTCTTGGTTGGGTCTTTCTCTGGTTTTGGTATCAGTATGATGCTTGCCTCCAGAAATGAGTTAGGGAGAATTGCTTCCTTTTGAATTTCATTGAAGAGTTTGAGGAGTGTTGGTATTAAGTTTTCTCTGAATTTCTTGTAAAACTCTGCTGTGAATCCATCAGGGCCTGGGCTTTTCTTTGTTGGTAGGTTTTTAATCATGTTTTCAGTCTCATTAATTGATATTGGGTTGTTCAGGAATTTTATACCTTCTTGACTCAACCTTGGTAATTCGTACATATCTAGGAATCTTCACTGCTGGTGGGAATGCAAACTGGTGAAACCACTGTGCAAATCAGTTTGGAGTTTCCTCAGAAAACTAGAACTACAGGTCCCATTCAACCCAGCTATTCCCCCTCTGGGTATTTTCCCAGAAGATCTAAAAACATCATATCACAGCGATATATGTGCACGTATGTTCATAGCAGCACAGTTTGTAATTGCTAAATTGTGGAAGCAACCTAAATGTCCATCCACTGAGGATTGGATAAGAAAATTGTGGTACTTTTATATAATGGAATATTACCCAGCTATAAAGAAAGTTAAACTTGAGGCTTTTATAGGTAAATGGTCACAACTAGACACCATACTCATAAGTGAAATAAATCAGACCTGCATGTTCAAGAACTGCATAGTCTCACTAGTGTAGAACCTGAATGTGTTAATAAAAACTCGGAGGTATGATAGACATTGTAAAATGAAAGGAAAATGCTCAAGGGTAAAGGGCAACTGGGATGTGGCAAAAGAGAAGGGAAAGAAGGAGAAATTTTGTACCTATGTATATACAGGATAGTTAACATAGTTGCTCTACTGTCTTCTATTTCTTTGCTGAAAGAAACTGTCAATGAGTCCTTGGCTGATCAATATTGCATGTCTCTATTTGTTTTCATGAGAAGCCAATTTGAAGATATCAATGTGTAATACAACAAGCATTGTTAATTTCCTACCATTTTGTTTGTAACTCTGTGTTTTCTGTACTGTTCTTTTGCTGTTTTGTAAAAAGCTGTCTGTCTGTTAATGTTTTCCTGCTTTTATTTTTAAAATAAAAAGAAGAAAAATGGAAAAAAAAACCATAAGAAAATGCACACCCTGTGCACCAGAAGCAGATGACGTAGCTGTACTCCATGCACTCACTGGCCTCCAACCAACTCCATGCTGCACCCTGCCTCCAACCACCTGCCAATTTCAAGCCCTCTTCAAAGGGCACTAGAGACACTGACCAAATAGACTAAGCCAATCGTGGAGGAGGCCAGCTCCAAAGACAAGGTTTGAGGGTAGCGTCAGCAGATCCAGGGGCAAATTATGAACCCCTTTATCTTTGTTAGTATAACCATTAAGTTTTATGAATTTTTAGATAGTTAAATCTATGCTATTACTATTGAATGCTTTTATTATTAGTGGAGATATAGTTGTTGTATGTAGTAGATGTTTACTATATGTCAGTATTTGGTTTGTCTTAGTGTTTATGCTATAATTATAGATCTCTTTTTATGGCTAAGAATGGCACATTATTGCTTCTTAGGGTACGTCAATATCCAGTTTGTCTTTGACAATATTATTACTGTTGATTTCATTTCTATTTCCAAAGAGGCATGGTGATTACTAAAAGTTGGTTTTCTCAGTATGCCAGTATCTGGATTGCTTTTGTATAATTAACAGCACTGCACACCATTCCAAAAGAACTGAGTTGTAACTGGTCAAATACACTACAGCTTGCCCTTGTAAATACCTGGAAGAGGCAAGACCTGTAGTTAGCTACACCTGGAATGCATTACTAAAAAAACAGACATTAAATAAAGAAGTGTCCACGTTAGCAAAAAGTCTTTCAATGTAATTAAACCTTAGGACAACAGCAAAACAAAGGAAATAAACAAACAAAAAATAAAGTAGAAAGATGAGAAGATAAGGCAATGATGTTTTGCCTTGTCATGACTCCCCCAAAGCTGATCCATGGGACACTGAGGTATAGGAAACCAAAAGCTACACAGCTAAATTATTTGAAAGGATAATGGAAGAGTAAAAAAGCAGATCAATAACTAAATAGGTAATGGACCTAGTAAACAAAATGACCAGCAAGTTAACAGAAGATACTAATAAAAAGCTAACTGAACTAAACCAAATGATACAACACTTGAATGACTAGTGTAGCAAAGAATTAGAATCCCTGAAATGTTACCAAATAGAAAACCAGGAGATTAAAAATTCTATTGGAAATATGAGCAGCAGGAGTGGCCAGTGTGAGGACAGATTGTCAGATATCAAAGACAGTGCTGTAATTGGTGATCTACAAATAAGAGATACCTTAAAAAGACAGCTGGAATAAGGTGTTTCAAGCCCTAAAAGAAAATAACTTTCAACCTAGACTGATATATTCTGCAAAATTGTCTTTCAAAACTGATGGAAAAACAAAATATTTCCATGATAAAGAGCACCTAAAGAAATTCATCACTAGCATTCCAAAAAATTCTCAAGGATATCCTAGAAAGAGATAATAGAACTAACAATATCAAAAGGTCGAATAGAATCAATGCACAAAGCATGGTGAGCAATTAAGTAAAAGAGAAAAAGGAAACAGTAACAGGAAAGCAGTGCAATGATAGGAACAAGCCAACACCTATTAGCTTTAACCCTAAATATAAATGATCTCAATTTGCTAATCAAAAGGCCCAGATTAGCAGAATGGATCAAGAAATAAGATCCAACAATGTGCTATATACAGAAAATATATTTAGCCCAAAAAGAAATTCACAGACTAAAAATCAAAGAATGGGAAGCAATATTGCATGCAACAGCAACCCATAAATAGGATTACCTATCTTATTTTCAGAAAAACTGGATTGTAAACCAAAAGTAATTAGAAGAAGCAAGGAACATAATTACATTTTAGTTAAGGAACTCCTTCAACAGGAAGAGATAGCAATTATAAATATATATGCACCAAAAAATTGTGCACCAAACTTCATCAATAAAAGACCAGATAACTATCAATACAATGACAGTGGGGGACCTCAGTACCCTACTTACACAAATAGACAAAGCAGTTACACAAATTCAACAAAAACATATCAGAGATGAACAGCACTTTTGAATGAATGGACTTAATAGATATCTAGAGAATGTTCTACTCAGCATCAGAATACACATTCTTCTCAGCAGCACATGGAACTTTCTCCAGATTAGACCATGTATTAACCAGTACAGCAAGCTTAAGTAAATGAAAAGAATAACAAATTTACCATGATATTATCAGGTCATCGTACAATGGAACTAGAAATCAGTGGCAAAAGAAACCACAGAAATTATGCAAATGTATGGAAACTAAACAACACAGTCTGGAATAATGAATGGGTCACAGAAAAAAATTAAAGAAGAAATGGTATAATTCACTGAATTAGATGACAATTCCAGTACAACATACCAGATTTTATGGGACACAATGAAAGCAGTCCTAGGAGGGCGATTTACACCTGTGAATGTCCATACCAAGAGAAACACAGCAAGCTTAAATACCTTAATCATGTACTTGGAAATCCTAGAAAAACAAGGAGATTCCAAATCCAGACCTAGTAGTACAAGGAAGGAAATTACAAAGATCAGAGCAGAAATCGATTAAATGGAGACTGAAAAATAATAAAAAGAATCAGTGAATAAGAGCTAATTTTTTTGAAGAATAAACAGACAAACCCTTAGCCAATCTTACCAAATAAAGAGAGAAAATAAAGGGAAGAAAGACATAAATGAATGGAATTCAAAATGAAAAGGATGAAATCACAACAAATACTACTGGAATCCAGAAAATTATTAACAACTACTTCATAAACCTGTATGTTAATTAATTGGAGAACCCATCAGAAATAGTTTCCTAGATACATATAAATTACTGAGACAGAGCAAATAAGATGTTAAAAACCCTGAATAATCCAATAACCATCAATAAAACTGAAGCAGTAATAAAAAAACCTACTAACTAAGAAAAGTCCAGGACCTGATGGACTTATTGTAAATTCTACAAGAACTTCAGGGAAGATCTAATACTGATGCTCTTCAAAATCTCTAATGAAGTTAAAAGGGAAGGAGAACTCTCAAAGTAATCCCAGGAAGCTAGCATTGCCCTGATTCCGAAACTAGACAAAGATCCAACCCAGAAAGAGCATATGCCTTACAGAAAATATGATGTATCTCACAAGCATAAAATTGAGCAAAAGAAGCCAAACATAAGACAACAGGCACTTCATGATTTTATTTATATAGGACAGAAAAACAAGTTAAACTAATTGGTGCTGTTAGAGCAATTGCTTTCCCCATTGACAAGGGGCTTCTGTGGTGCTAGTTAAGCAGGTGACTTCACTGTGATAAACCCTTCAGGTGTACACTTAAAATATGTGCACTTCTTATATGTACATTACAGCTCAATGTAAAAATCTCTTTAAAGTCTACTGCGGAAATAAAGAAGTAGCATTCACTGATTCTGGACACAAACTTATAGATCTCAAGTATTTTTTCCATGACTTACTAATTGTGTGGTCTCAAGAAAGTAATTTAAATATCTCATGACTCAGTTTCCCTTTGTATAAGATCAGAAAAGAAATTATAATAATAATAATGATACCTACCTCCTGGGGTTCTTTTGAATATTAAGTGGATTAAAGGCAAGAAGCACTCAGAGCAATATTGAGGACACCTAAGAGCCGGTGTAGTATTTGTAACCTTTTAATCCATTCTTTTTGACAGCTTGCATTTTTATTGACATTATATGAAGTGTGATAAAATATATGGTGAATGTTTAAATTTTAAAAAGTTGTTAGAGAAAAGACCTTAACCCTTCTCAAAATGCTCCCTCTCTACCAACATACTTATCTCAACTCTCTTGCCACCTTCTGCAGCAGTTCTGGATGTCCTCTTTCCTGAGTTTCTTTTTTTGCATTGCTGTGCTTGCCTTGATGGATCTCCTGTTTTTGTTTTTTTGTTTTGTTTTTTGAGACAAGTTTACACTGTGTAGTGTTGGCTGCCTTTGAACTCACTATGGAGTCCAGGTTGGCCTCATACTGCAGCAGTCTTCTTGCCTCAGTTTCCTGAGTGCTGGGATTAAAGGCATGCACAGCCACACCTCGTTTGATAGATCTCCTGAATGGATCCAATGATAATTTTGAGTTTGTGGAAGAACAAGTAGTGATATGGTGCCAGTTTGGTGAATACAGTGGATGAAGGAACATCATAATGGTTTTGTTTTGACAGAAATTACCTTAAATATTTTAGATTGATTCAGGATATCAAGGCAGCTACTATAGCTAAACTAAAGACACAAAAGAGGGTTTCTAGACCTGCTTCAGGAAGTGGCAAGAAAGATGTCTTAAGTGTATCTGAAGCAAGAGGGAGTGTTTTGAGGGCAGTTAATGCCATTGTGTGTTTTACTGCAATCATTTGTTGGAAATTTAAACATTCTCTCTATTTTTTGATCATCCCTTGCATTTGGGTTTATCTTTCTATTCCTGGTTACCTCTCGAAGTTGCGAGTATATCAGGAGGGTCCTTTAGTTTGCAGAGTTTCCTTATTTAAAAGTGTTTGAAAAAGTACATCAAATGCTAAGCTTGTGATCTTGTTTTCACTCTCGGTGGATTTTTTTCATATCTATTTCTCCATATCTTTTTCTTTCACTTTTCGTTTTGTATTCTTGGCCCACTGCCTTACAGGGTTTATTCATTTTTATTCTTCTCTTTCAAAACTCATCCTCCTCTCAGTTATTACATGATTTTTAGAGCCTATTTATTATTGTTAAATTCATATGCTTTTGTTTCTTCTATTCAAAGTTATTTTGGCAAAGACATTTGCACCCATATTTATAGCTACTTTTACCTTTAAATTTATGTTTTCCTGCTTCTTGTGTGCACTCTAGTTCTTTTATGCCAACATCTCTCACACTTGTATTTTCATCTTGATTTATATTTCAGTTAGTATAACTTTTAAAAGGACAGAATGCTAGTAGAATAGTTATGTCTCCTTGTACATCTAAAAAGTTCTCTTGCTGTCCTAAAAGTATTCCAAATGTAGCAACATGATATAGTTGACTACTGGATTCTTGGATCCTGTTTCTTTCTTTCAAACCTTTATAACTTTTTGTTCATTTTATCCCACTGACATTTGATTTTTCTTTGTCTCCCTCTTTGACCAAGCTTACCCTTGTCAAATAAACACAACCTGCTCTCTGTCTCCCAGGGAAGCAAGTGGGGAATGCTTCTGAGCAGCTGCTACTGGGACACCCAGGAGAAAGTCTCCCATCCATTCCACCACTCAGTGGTTATGTGGTGATTGTAGGGGGCAGGAAATTCATGCATTATTATATGAACAATGGTTCATCTATTTCTTGCCCCTGTAGCCCTATGTCTGCCGGTTCATCTCTATTTCAAGGTTTTTGAAATCACTCATATCCTGTCCCTAACACCCATACTCTCTCTCCCCTCATCGTTGTATCCTTTTGAGGAATGGAACAGAAATCCTAATTCCTTTTACATACTGTTTTGGAAGAATCAATCACTTAATTTTGCATTAAAAAAGGACATTTCTAAATAAAATGAAAAAGCCCTCTTCGCAGTAGCAAATACTATAATCACTCCATTTTGTCATGTAGGAAATTGAGGTTTAGCCAGGATAATTTCTAGGATATAGGGTTTGGCAGAACAAATGTATGGATATTGCAGGGAGCAGGAAGTGTCTCAGGAAAGGGAGGGAAGAAGCCAAGCAGGGGAGAACCTGACAGGTACAGAGCCCTATCCAGCTGTTCAGAACAAGTCAGGCATACTAGCCAGTGGGGTGGAAGCAGACATAGGGGCTTCTGTCGAGGAACACCATGAGGCACAGTATGGCATGGACCAGGCCTGCACCTTGACCATGGCCATGCATGGAGGTGTCTCTGCAGGTCTGCAGCTCAGACCTCAGGCTTCTAACAAAACATCGAGGAAGGCTTCTGGATCCAAGGTTCACAGCTGCCCAGAGCATTGCCTGAACACCTTCCACTGTGTCTGTATGGGGTCACTGTAGCCCGAAGAAGGGTTGTAGGAGAGGACTGGAGGTGAAGGAAGAAGGCTGCAGCTTTGTTGGAAAGGAACATTTGTTTCTATGGAGAAACAGAATGGAAAGAGTCCATGAGATATGGCCCCAAGGACAGCACACCTGTGCTCTTGAACCCCCACCCTGTTCCTTCTCATCTAGCCCCTGTCACGGCCCTGTGGTAGAGGAGGAAACAGTGAGACTGGAAAGGTAGGAGGTTCCAGTGGCCCTGGCTGGGAACTTCTCCAGCCACAATCCCCATACTAGTGTCAGTTCAGCTGTTTCCCATGCTACTTCCAGACATCACTTTTCATGCCAGAGGCAATGGCAAGGTTGCCCCATGGCACAGTGGCTTTGACTTCTGACTGTTTCTCGGGTTAGTGTTGAGATTTCAGCCTCAGCTAAGGTGCTCCTCACCTCCTCTAACACAACGCCCAAGCAACCCCCACAGGAGGAGTCCTAGAGGATGATCATAAAAGAAGAGCCAGTCCCCAAAGCATGGGGACAAAATTTTGGGTTGCCTGGACTACCATAAGTGAAGACAAATTGTCTTGGGCAGATATAAAACATAGAAAGTATGTAATTAACAAAAGTTCTTCTTTATTATGTAGCTTATTAAATTATAAAATGACACAGCAAACTCAAACTTAATTAAGTAAGAAGAATTGCTTATCTGCCTAGTAACAATAAACACCTGTCTTCAAAGGCAGACATGGGGAGACAGGTTGAGATTCTAGAACTGGTACCCCTAGGGTTTATTTGCCAAGTTGCACAAGTGACTCTCTCGTTTAGTACCTGTGGTTTTGACTGGACTGACTCTGGGAGATGGGTGCAGGAGGCAGAGTCAGCACTGCTGTCATGCAAGCCGGAGCATAGGCAACTGAATGCTGAAAACCATTACCAAAAGTCACATAGAACTTCACAATCTTTGGGGCCTCCTTCCTAGCTCTCTAAAGCTACCTGTGGCCCATGAGCCATAGGTTGAACAAGCCCAGCAAAACACGAAAGACAGCAATAATCCCACACAAACTCTTAACCCCACACAGACTCTCGCAAGAGATTTACTTCCCCAGGCGCATACTGCCACTCCTGGCATTCATCTCTTTCTTCTCCAGGAGCTGCACTACAGGGATCAAAGGCAACCAACAAGATGAGATCTTGGAAAGCAAAGTAGATTTGGCTTGCTAGTGTCTCATTCGATATTTTTGTGTCTGCATCTCTAATAGTTGCTAGTTTATAGATTTATTTTCTTAGCTTTCCTTTTGGTTTTGGTATCAAAATACTACTGGCCACATGATACTGCTTTGGGGGCCATGAAGAACTGGTGTTCATTCTTCTCTCCCTGCTTGGTAGAATTCAGCAATGAAATCATCTGAGCCTGCGCTTTTCTTTGTGGATATTTTTTTCCTTACTAATTCAGACTCTTTATTTTTTACAGGTTTATCCAGATTCTCTTTTATCTTGTGTCAGTTTTGTAATCTGTCTTCCTGGGAATTTGTTCATTTCATTTAAGTCATCTAATGCACAGGGATACAATTGTTCACAATACTTCCTCGTAATTCTCTTTATTTCTCCAAGGTGAGTAGTGATACCTCCTCTTATTTCTCATTTTAATAATTTGAGACTTTTTCTTTTTCATTTGCTAATCTAGCTAAAGTTCATAATTTTTAAGGTTTTCATAAAACTCTCTTAAAATTCTCTATTGTTTTTCTTTTCTCTATCTTATTACATTCTGCTCTAATTTTATCATAGTCTTCCTTTTTCTCATTTTAAGTTTAATTTTCTCTTCTCTTTCTAGTGTCTTCATTAGGAAGTTAGAGTTTTGACTTGAGGCATGATTTTTAACATGGGAATTTACAAATAATTTCCTTTAATTTCTGATTTAGTTACATCTTGTAAGTTTTGGTACATTGTATCTTCATTTTAATTCAGTGCCGAGTGATTTCTAATTTTCCTTTGTGAATTCTGGTTTGATCCATTAAGTGTTGGAATCCTGTTTTCAATTTTTTGTCTATTTTCATCGCATCGTTGTCAAGGAAGATGTTGTGTATAATTTAATCTTTTCAAATTGATTGAAATTTGCTTTATGATGTAGCATACAACTCGAAATATGTCCAGAGCATATACACTGCTGTTATTGAGTGATGTTATGTTGGTATGTCTTAGGTATAGTTGCATTATAGTTTTATGGAGGTTTGATTGCTTTGTTGCCCCATTGTCTACATGTTATAATGATCATTAGAAGTAGAATAATGAAGTCTACAACTATTAGTGTTGAATTTATCCTTTCAGTACTGTCTCTTTTTGCTTCAGATATTTTGATAGGTGCATGTATGTTCCTCAATGAACCACAGACTATGCTATGTTCTTTATTGAAAATAATCACATAAACCTCAGTTTCTTGCCTAAGCCTCACTTGTAATATAGCAAACTCAGTGGAAAGTCCCAAGGTAGAAGTTCTTCTCTGCTTGACCTGACTTGGATTGATACTAGGAGATTTGGCTTTTGGAAGAGGCCAACTCTTCTAAAATCCCAGTGTTCCAGAGATAACCTATATATATACACTCAAAGACATTATAGAGGTGACACCTACAGCCATGGGCAAATAACACAAATCTAGCTTTCTGATTAGGGTATCAGATTTAGCAAATAAAAATGTAAGAATTTCAGTTCAATGTGAACGTTTTTACTGCCATGTACATATGTCATCATGGAGATAAAGAAGAATATTCCACTGGTGTATTTAAGTGAAACAAAAAATTCATTGCTCATCTTAAATAAGTTGTAGGTTTTTGAGTTATATAGCACTTTAATTTTATTTCCTTATGTTCTGGCTCTTATGGTCCCTCGTTTCACAGAATTCCCTTTAAAATCCCTCGCTGTTACTATGTTCCACTTACATTGTAATATAGTTTCAATAGTATCGTATGTAACATTTCATTCTTTTGTCTATTCAACTTTTCTTCATGAGAAAAATGAAGCAGTACTGAGTACCTGATATAAAATTTACCACTGTGAGAAAACTTTTAATTTAGATATGTTAAGATATATTATTTTCTTGACATAACTTGCTTTTCCATTTCTCCATTATTGTATTTCACCTATACCTCTTAAATGATGACTTCTAAAATATTTTCACTGACTAAACAGCATTATTATTAAATTTAATTCTCTTCCTGAACAACATTATTCATGAATTCATTTGCTCCCATGCTAAAGGAGTGTTTAGTAGCATACATGTAAAAGGCTTGAGTTCTTCAACAGATGAAATCCAATTTAAAAGATAATCTTGGTAAATGCTATAGTAATTATCCTCTTTAAAAGAGAATTTCTTTTCCTGTTCATAAGTAGCATTGTATCTACTCTGAACAACATTGACAACGAGATACAATTTTTGACAGTTCTTTGAATCCATTCAGCAAGTTCCTTAAAGCAATGGAATACTTCAGGAACACTGTTTACTGCTTTCTAAATTTGCATACTTCATTTGCAAAAGGGACATTGAAAACTGTAAAAAAGAAGTAACCTTCCCTTGATGAATAATTTTAAAAGTCATTAAGAACATTTAAGGCCCCCAGAATTAGAGTATTATTTCAGTGCTTCAAAATAAGCTGAGGATTTTCACAATTGCATTTAGTGGAGAAAACCAGTAGGTTTTTAAATTTGAGAAATTGAAGAATATTAAATGGATGCAAATGTCACAAAAATCCTTCAGTTGTCCACTTCGAACAGTGGTGAGGTAGTAAGAGAACAATTTTGTGACTATGAATTCAACATCATTATTAAGGATACAGCTGTAGTCTGAGCAGCATTAGTCAGTCAACATTTTTGATAGAACCCTCTGTGCTTTGGTTCTGAGTAAATGCTGTTTGCACCTTTATACAACACTTGTGTTTACACTGTCTCTGCCAGAAGTAGTCCCATTGTTTCCTTAACTCCTCACTAAATGGGAGCGTTTTCTACAAAAACAAAGCAAAACAGAAACCCTCCCCCAAAACCTTGCTTTTGTTTCTGAAGTCTGATTTGGAAGGGACTTTAAGTACAGCTACTAAAGGCACCAGCCTTTTTCATGAAAAACAAATAGAGCACAAGTAATGCAAAGTTTTTTCATTGTGATTACTTGCAATCATGCAATCATTAAAAAAGAGGTGAGACTTGAGTCTTTGATAATCTCTGTAATAGTGAAAGGAGCTATTACATTTTTTGTCATTGCAGTAGATTTCATCCTGGCACTTGAAAATTTGCGTTCAATTTCAGAAACTGAGAAATACTTATGGTAGTGGTATGTTCTAACAGCCATTTGAGCTGAAAAAGTGATGATATGCCGGGTGGCAAGCCATTACAATTTCTACTGTGATTATTTTGTGTTCTTCATCTGAATTTATCTTAACAAAAAATTTTGTTATTTTATCTCATCCTTTGGAAGTAGTTGAGAAAATCATCTCTCAAGCTTTGCTGTCAGTATTTGCTGGCTTAGAACTGATTGCCAATTTTCAATACTGAATAGCAATTGTGTATTGCTCAAAGAGTTATTGACTTTCAATTTTTGACACTGAATAACAATTGAATACTATGTAAAGACCCATAAAAAACATTTTCTATATCTAATAAATGTTCATTGTTTAGAAAATTTGAATTATATACATACATACAAATTATATATGTATTATATATATATATACATACAAATTATATGCATACATACAAATTATATACATACATACAAATTATATATATACATGCAAATTATTACATACATACAAATTATATATGTATGTTTTGACATTTGAGGCATTAAATATCCATGGATAAAAAGAGATATTAGCAATTGTCCAACATTTGGAGTTCTTGCTAATCTTACCTCTTCTTTACTGTGTCTGCCATTCATAAATCTAACCTTATGTGTTCAGTAAACAGAATTAGAATTGTTGAAAAGGTCAAAAACTTGGGAACAAATGATGAATTAGACAACTGAGGCAATGCAAGATGAACTTCCCGACTGTCTTGGGAGAGCTGTACTTCTCAGGAATAGACTTCCTGAAAATTCAGGGTTGGTGTTCTGTGAAGTTCAGTAATGTGAAGCCCAGAGTTCAGAGGTTGACTGATTTCCAGCCGTGTTAGTCCAGGCCTGGGTTAAGGCTACTTCTGAGCAGAGTCAGGCGCACGCCCTGATGTGGAACAGCAAGGCCCAGCTCTTGTCTAAAGCTGAGGCTGTCTCTGGTTGACTGGCAGGAGAGTGTTAGTGAGGTTAGAGCTGGCTGCCTGACTTCAAAGCACATGTACCAATTTGAAGTTAATTCTAACAATGGTTACTTGTGCTTGGCACCTTGGACGAACATAGTGTTTTCCTTTCCTGAGTGTAAAAAGCTAAGTTTATGGAATGCTTAGACTCCCTGTTTTCTGCCATCAGCCCTCTCTTCGGTCATCTGTTTAGCTAAACTTCAGGAGTGAAGTTAAGAGTTGTCCAGATCTTTATTTGTAGAGGTCTATTTTTCAATACTGTTGTGATTTAAGGGTCAAAGTCTGTGCAGAAAAGTGTCTAAATGCTGAATTCTTGCAATCAATTGAAAAGAAGATCTGATTATAGAGTATTTGGAGTGTCCTGGTAAAAACAACACAGGTTGCGGGCAAAATTGTACATAGCGTTTGTGCTGTGTTCACAAAACGCTTGCCAACCTTATCTGTGATGACAGAGAGCAGAATGGGATTCCGGGAGCTTCCCCACCCCAGTGTGACCTCCAGATCAGTATGTGCCGATCTTGCCTGCTCTTTCCAGGCTGGCCTAGGCTGACCTGTCCCCCAGCCTGGAGCAAAGTGCTGTGTGCGGAAAGTACCTCCCACGGCTCCCAGCAGACCTTGTCAACCCTCATTACAAAGTGCTGTCTCTCCTGTGATCTCTAGATGCATGAACTGATGTGTTCTACCACGCCAGCCACTCTCTTTTCTGTCAAAGGTGATTTCAATCCTGTTTCTTCACTGAAGTTTTAAAAATATTATTTCTTCATTACATTCAGTTTTATTCCTTCTGCTTATCTTTCAGTTATTTCCCTTATCCAGAATCTGTTTTTATCCCCCTGCAAATCTCATTTATTGTTGAATCTCGGTTTTTATTTTACTTTATGTTTTTACTGTGAACACAAAATACATACAAAGTAGGAGATTTTTTCTAGTTTATATCTTGTTAGAAATTCCACCAAAAAAAAAAAAAAAAAACCACAAACTTATTTAGGGGCTGGGGATTTAGCTCAGAGGCACAGCGCCTGCTTGGCAAGCACAAGGTTGTGAGTTTGATTCCCTGTACCGGTAAAAAAAATATATATATATTTTGGGGATATAGGTCAGTGGCATAAGTGCATGCTTGGCAAGCACAAGGTTGTGAGTTCAATCCTTGGTACCACAAAAAAAAAAGAAAAAAAAAAAAACCAAAACATTAGTCTGAGAAACATCTTTGAAGATACCAACATGTATTACAGCAGCCGTTGATAATTTCCTAGCAGTCTGTCCATAACTGTGTAATGTTTCTATTGTTCCTATACTATTTTGTAAATGGATGTATGCTTATTACTTTGTATTTTCAACAACCATTGAGAATAGTCAATGATTATTTAATTGATCACTCATGTATAGCTCTATTTGTTTTCCCTAGAAACCACTTTGAAGAAACCGAAGTATAGTACAACAATCATTGATAATTTTGTACCATTTTTGTCCGCAACTATTATTTGTCTATTTGTTTTCCTGAGAAACTATCTTGAAGATACCAATAGGTAAAATAACAACCATTGATATCGTCCTACCACTTTGTCTGTAATTCAGTAAATCCCCCTATTACTATGCTATCCTTCTTTTACTCTTTTAAATAAAAGAAAAAAAAGAAATTCCCTTTGCCTTTACTCATACTATATTTTCTGCCATTGGTGATAATTTCTACTTTGGATCCTCTTTCCATAAGCTCTTGATGAAATTTTTCTTCTTCTTTAAACCAAGTGAGGTACATTTTGGCTTTTGCTGTTTTCAGTTCTGCTGTGTTCCATGCACCACCAACCAGATCTGTCATTACTTTCCTCTTTTGATTGTGGTACAGGGTCCTTGAGAGCAAGACCAGCTGGGGCTCAAACAGGCTCTGGATGGGATTATTACCTTGACACAATCTACTTTCTCTTTATTGAAGTTGCTGCTAAGGACACAATTTTCTACATACAGGTTTGATTTTCATGCTGCCTCCACTTCAGAAGCATTATATGTCTTTGACCTCACTCCTCTGCTTTATTATACAGGACTTTGCTCCTTTCCTCTTCAATTCTGAGAACTCCTGTTACATTGCACCTTACATACCAGGTGCCAGACTCACTTGTGGCATGTCCATAGCAATCAACTTATTTTCCAGTGGTTCTCATTTTAGTAAAATCACAATGTGCCAGGTAGTGAATGTTGTTTTCTGTGATTTCCCATGTCATAAAATATAATCCTTCCCCGTTGGATGGTATCTGTGGTGGATTAACTAATGGTCAGTTTATAACACCCAGCTGAACTGAGTCAGCATGGTTCTAGGTGTGGAGGGCCCACCTGAGGATTGTTGCCAATGGCATAGATGGAGAACTGGAGGGGAAGATGATGCTGTTGATTCTCCTGGAGGAGCTTGTCACACTGGCTTTCCTGATATGAACTCAGCTATTCTCATCTTTGGGGGGCCGCTCAGGTCCTCGCTGTCACTGAGGATGGCTGAGTTCTTTTTGGGGGAGCTCTGGTCATTACCTTGAGCGTCACTTCCAGGCTCCAGTGCAGATCTCTCAGCCTGCTGGCACAGATCTTTCATCCCATGGGTGCAGACTTTCTAGCTTCCACCACTGGCCTTTAGGCCTTCCCAGTGCAGATCTTTGATATAGACTTGCATGAGACATTACCATGGGTTCTAGGCCTCTAGCTGGACTCATGCAAGACATTGCCATGGGATCCAGCCTCTCATTTGGATTCTTTGGGTCTCTAGTATGTGGACAGATCTCCTGCACTCTTCTGCATTTGACTCTTTGAGTGACTATTATAAAATAATCCTATGAATTATATCAAATCTTTTCCCTTGTATACCTTGATGACAACAGTATCTCCTTATTCTTAGTTACACTGTTCCATATTTGGTTTTCCAAAACAGGAACTGTCTCTACAATTTTGCTGTAGTCCTGGTTCTACTTGCCTTTTACCTAGGAGATTTCTCTCTTAAAATTTCTCACGTGTGAACAATATCCTCTCAAATTAGGACATTTGACCATTTTGCTCATACTGTTTTTCCTACTTATTTGAGTATTTTTGTAGAGAATGGACATAGTTCAATTCTGTGTTCTTCATAATACTCTATTTGGCTTTTATATTATTATAAATATAAATAGGTGTTTTTTGAAGAAGAGTTAAGATGTCTTAACTTTTAACCTGACTTTCTGTTCCTTTATATTTTCTTATATTGATCTTAAAATTGTTAAAAAGAAAGGCCATATTCTCCAGAAAAGGGTGTAATTATGGCCCCTTGTACAGACAGGTAAGTGATAAGTTAGTCTGCAGAAAACCAAAGCTCTGGAGCCAGCGCAAAATGTGAAGGAAAAGAGGCTGTCCCCAGTGTGCAATGTGGCATCCAGCTCACTGGAGATAGGTCCGTTCATTTTTTCACAGTGATTTAGATGAGGCATAGCAAACCTCTTTGTAAAAGGTCAGGCAGTAATCTTGTTAGATGCAGGATACAGATTCTCTGTCACAGCTGCTCAGTTCTGCCTTTCATGAAGCTAGCCACAGACAACACAAAGCACTTGGTAGATGGCTCCTGGAGAACTTTTAGTGATGAACATGCAAGAGCCAGATTAACCCAGGGGCCATAGGTTGTTCACTCTGACTTAGTCATCTTTGAACTTTCACTATTTGGTAATTATTTAACAGGAAAGAATGTTCGAATCTTAAAAGGCATTATAAAGCAAATATTAAATCCATTACTTTCTTTTTGGCTAGATTAGAGTTGTGCAATGAGAAGAGGTATTATGCATATATGTGTGTAGGATGTGTGTACATGCACAGTGTGATTGACACATATGTGTATGTATGGTTTGTATGTATAATATATGCTCTGCTGCAAGCACTTTGCTTGACTAGGAACCCAGTAAGTATTGGTCTTGCAAAGGAGTAAACACATTAACATACTGTTTCTGCTCACATTCCTTGGAGTCATTGTGGATATGTCCTTCTTAACTTTCCTCTCACCAACACCCAATCTGTGGGTTCCTTTGGCACTCAGCTCCTTTCAAGGATGCAAATGCTGTATGAACTTTATTTCCCATCTTGCACGTTTGCCATTATTAAAACCCGCCTTTCAGTTTGCTCTTGCCTCTCCGGCCCTCATCTCTCCATCACTACTGAACCCCTAAATCTCACTGTGTGCAGCAGCAGAACAGTTCTCAAGCCATTGCCCTGCAGGTGGAGTACATACTGTTTTTGATTTTTATAATTTCTTTCTTTTTTTTTTTTTTGGTACTGAGAATGGAACTCAGGACCTTGCACTTGCCAGGCAGGCACTTATATCCCCGGCCCTGATTTTTACAATTTCTTGGGTTCTTTCTTAGGATGTCTACCCTGTCTAACTAATATACCTATCTGACATTATCTCCCGTGGATGGAAATGCCATCTGTTCTCTTCACATGCATGAAATGACAATACTGTGCTTCTGGGGCTCAGGGAAGCCCTTCCAGATAGAGCACGGAGCCTGAGATTGTTCGCATTTTCATCCTGTCCTTTCCTTCCTTTATGACACTCACATCTTTGTATGGTACACTTGGGTCCAGCAAAATTATTTAATTGTATTGACTTCTTTTCAGGTCAGAAGTACAGACTCCATAAGGCTTCTTTGTGACAGCCATTTGGGAGGAGCATTCACTGTCTGTGCTCTTATTCTTTAAGTGAGGTAAGCACTCAGGCCGTTTAGCACCTCCCACCAGCAGGGAACGCTCCTCAGCTCCAGGCTTTAGTGGGAGCCCTGGCAGCAGCTCTTGGCTGCTCATTCCATCTCCAAACTGAATAGCTGATGGCCTGTCACCTGAGATCCCATAAAATCTTTACTGTTGGAGACCTTTAGAGTTTCTGAATGACAACACCGACAAGCTTGAGAGAGGCCATGTGATACTCAGCAGTGTATTTGACTGGCTGGACACAAGTGGAGACTGTTTCAGAAATCTAGGTGGTGCTCTCATGGGATATACAAGCCCCTCCAAGAGCACAGGAGGACAAGAGTGTCCACTTATGTGGACATTCTGGCTGCATGTGAGTCACCTCTGAAGGCTCTGTGAAACCCTTCTTCCCTACAAAGAAGCCCATGGTAAGGCTTGGACCTTGCTCTCTGCATGGGTCACACTGCAGTCCAAAAGGACACCCAAAGTATTATATTAGGGTGTTTGCTAAGCTTCTTTGGAAGAGGCCCTGTTCTCTGCAGGCATCTCAGAGCCTGAAGTGTGAATAACTATAACCTGGCCTATGGCTGGCTGCAGACTCTGACAACCCTCTGCTCATAGAGCTTGGCTGTGTCACTCCTGGAGGGTCTCCACAGCAGCTGCAACCAGTCAGCATGCACCAGAGTTCCCTGGAGAGCTCCATTGTTGGGAGTGGCTGAAGCTGGAAAGTAATTACACGTGCAGGACGAAGCCAGCCCGAGAACACGGGAGCTCTGAGAACATGTGAGCTCCTAGAACACTGGAGCTCCTAAATCACGGGAGCTCCTCAAAGCATGTAAACAAGCTGTTAGAGCTTGTTAACTGGTTGCCGGGCAGCGAGGCAGAAATTAACATACCTCTCAAGGGTATAAATAAACGCTCTACTGTTCTTGGGCAGTTCCCCCTCTCTGCTCAGAGAGAGATGACCTCCACCTGATCCCAGCTTTTTGTTTCTTGTTTATTTTTCCCTCATTCTCACTGCCGTTCCTTCCTGGGGTAAAGCAAGAACCCAAAGGATCTTTACACTCTGTACCAGTGCAGATATGTGACGCTCATCTCTAGAGTGTGAAGGCCAGGCTGGAGGCCTGAGCATCTGCACTGTAACAGCCTCTCACTCACTCTGAAGGAGGTGCTTCAGAGGTCACACGCCTAGCAGAGCTGGCCAGTCCTGCATAGTTTATAAAAGCCCTAGTTCGAAACCCCGAAGAGCAACAGGCTGTGGCTTTGCTGCGAGGAGGCAGGTGCCAGGGACATGGTTGTACAGTGTGACTGGCATGGCAAATCCCATCTAGTATCTCCTGGGAATCTT
This sequence comes from Chinchilla lanigera, assembly GCF_000276665.1. NCBI lineage: Eukaryota > Metazoa > Chordata > Mammalia > Rodentia > Chinchillidae > Chinchilla > Chinchilla lanigera. The sequence goes on from NW_004955510.1 coordinate 890,010, forward strand.
CTGAAGCAGACAGGAGTAAGACAAACCCCGACTGATGTCCTCTCTTTCCACTCCAGCTGTGAAAGAATGGCTGCATTCAGCTTGCGCATGGAGTTGGGGAGATGAGCTCTGAGTTCACAGCCCTGTGAAGGGAAGAGGCTTGGAAGGAATGAGTGGGGAGTGTTTTCCTGGTTCACCGCGTGTGTTTTGGGACTCCTGGGCCTTCAGAAGATAGAAGCAGGGTACTCTGGGTTCAGAAGAGGAGGACAGAGTGAGGCAGAGATCCGTGTGAGCATAAGAAGTTTGTCTTAGGGTAGTAGCAGGATAGTTCCCTTTGGTTTAGAAAAGCAGAATATTTTTCCTCACTACTCACCACTCAACCTGTTCCAATCCTAACTTCCATACTGATTGTACAGTCCTTCTGCACATGGTTCTTAGATTTAGTGTCCTGAACAAAATATAGGAATCCCTGGTCTGACACAAGCAAGGTCTCTAAGACTGTCAAGAATATTTGCAGTAATGGGTAATTGGCAATCTGATCCAGGCCTGGGCCAGATTAGCATGCAGCTGTACATCCACGTTGCTGAGTAAACTTCCCCGGATATAGGAGAGAGAGTGGAGCCAAAACATGAATGAAACCTTTTTAGGGGACATTATATTGACTTACTGATTCTACCAACTGCAAACAGCTCTTGAGGTAAGAAGTCTTATTTCAGGAGACTGGAGCATCCTGAGGAGAACAAGTAAAGAGATGTGGTTTAAATAGCAGTCAGGAATTGGCATCCATTAAATTGCAAGTCTGTTAACATGCTACTGCTAATATGCATGACTACTGCTGGGGTCCAGCGGGCCTGACGGGTGTGTGGAAAGTAAGGTGTGGTGTGGGCACTGTGGGCCAGGCTGGGCTCTGGGAGTTCTGCAGGAGTGCTGGAACCCGGGTTCGTCCTGTCCTGGGGGTAGGTTCCAATCTATGGACTGGGCAGAAGGGCGGAAGGGGGTGGTTGTAATCCTGAGAATCAGAGGAAGCCCTCCCTCAAGTCGTTTTATAATTGAATCCATTTCTCTAATCCACACTGCTGCTTAACTTCCTGTGTCTCTCCGTGTGTCAATTGTTCCACCTTCTGCTTGTTCATAACTTTGTCTGCCCTGGAGTATTTCAAAGGACCCCTGGCATCTACACTTGGTGTCATGTTAATCATCTTAAAGTTCATAGCTGCTGAAAACAAAATCTTCCTTGATGTACAGCCTTGCTTAATTTCACTTTCAGCCTCTGTCACGTTGTAGTTCACTAGCTTACTGTAAATCTCAGGAAAATTGCTTGTAATCTTTTCCCAGCTGCTGCCCTTCTTTCATTTGATGCTGACTTGTGGGAGTTTACTTTTTCAATCAGAGATTTTAGATGGCAGTGCATTAAACAGAGTCAATTTAGAGTTTACCTTCTTCCTCCTTTGCTTCTCTTCTGAATAGAAAACTGCTGTTTATATTTCTGGTGAGGGGAACCTGGACTTGGGGCTCTGATCTCTTAATCTGACAGCTAAAATGTAACAAACCTAGGTGTGAACCTTCAGATCCATTGCAGATCTTTTATGATGGTTTCTTTTCTCAGAGGCTTGATGATCCCCTTGGAGGAGTCACCTGAAAGAAGTCATGTTTGGATGATGGCAAGTGTCTCAACCTCTCCTCTGGAGTCCAGGGGCCCATGATTGCACTCATTCATGGAGAAGCCACATCTGGCGTTTGACACGGCTGGGTCATAATCCATGTAAATTAGGACAGGTTGTCTGTTGGAATATGGTCTCCTATTTTATCCAGTTCAGGAGTTTCACTGGCTACCTGCTTCATGTAAGGATTTGGTTAGGTGTGAGAAATTCAATATTTATAAGACAAAAATGAGTTTAGGTGTGCTGTATTTATTACAGGGCTCTATACACTAGCTACTCTATTATACACCAGTTGCCAGTATATCATTCTTTCTTTATGACACATTTATGAGTTACTGCTTTTCCATAGGAAAATTTTTCATGAAGGCTAATGGTCTTGAATTTCCATAATATAGAAAGATTATTACACTTTTCTACTAGGCTAGCTATATTTCTATGTATCATCTATATCTTCTACTTATATTTATATCTACCTGTCTATTATCTATCTATCTATAATCTTTAAATTGGCATTCTTTGTAATAATAAAGACAATATAAAATGCAAATATGTTCATTAGCAGTAAACAATATACTTATGTTTATGTGTGAGTATATATGCATATATTGTGTTCTTTTTATTCAGTTGTATTTTTTACAACAGTGAAAATGAATGAACCAATGTACTAATATGAATGAATCTCAAAGCCATAGTACAAAAAAACCCAAACCTCATTATTAGATAAGATGCACAGGATGGTTTCATTCATGTAAAGGTTTAAAATAAACTAAACAAGCTAAATGTGGAGATACTTTCATGTATAACAAACGTGGAATGGGGCTGGGGATTTAGCTCAGCGGCAAAGTGCCTGCCTGGCAAGTGCAAGGTCGTGAGTTCAGTTCCCGGTACCGGAGAAAAACCAAAAAAAAAATAAATAAATAAATAAAAAATTTAAAAAAAGGTGGATTAATTACCAGAAATTCAGGACAGAGAGAACAGGGGAACCAGGTGGAGAGAGATAAATATTGGGCTTCAAAGGGACTGGAAAATTCCACTAAGATTGGTCTGAGGTGAACATGATATTACTTGCTACAACTGATGAATATAACCTTTTGTAGGAATGGCACTTTCATAACATAAAACAAATTAAAAGGTAGGCAGAGCTATGATTTTTTTCCTTGTCTATCTGACTGGATGTTGACCAGCTATAATGCAGAGGTTGCAGAGGTTAGAGGTTGGACAGGAAGACAACCAGCACTACCAGGGAAACCCAGAGGTAGTGGGAACATTTCTCCTCTCGCAGCCTTTGCTACCTGTGTGACTTTCCCCAGGTTTCTTAGTGTTTGAGTAGCAGTTCCTTGACTTCTCCTTTCTCAGGGAACCGGAGGCCTGGCAAAAGTTATTGGTCCATCTACAATGTAATGACTATGTATTGAACTTCTGAAAGCTGTTTTAAATGTGTGTGTATTTTCCTAAGAATATACCCACATATCTTTGCTAATTTGAAAAACAATTCTTTTTAACTGAGTCCATAAGCAATTTCTGAGAGAACTTAGAGACTCTTATCATATTGGCACCAGACTGACATACTATGTATTCTGCAGCGCTCTCTTTTTTCTCTCTTTGGTGACCAACATGTGAACAATGTTCTCCCTTCACTGAGGACTTTCGTGTCTTGCTTCCAATATTTCTCTCAAATTCTCCCTGTATTGAGTGCCCACAACAAATTTCTTGAGTGGCTACAATATCTAAGGAAATGAGGTATCTGGAAGTTAGGGTGAGGTATGAGGAGTTTTATTTTTAGCAAGCTGAATTTGAGGTCCTTACTATGCATCCAAAAAAGTAGAATGTGCAACTGGGTATGGAAGTCTGGAGTTCAGGATTTGAGGAGGACTGTGGTGGTAAGCTAAAACTGATAGAAAATTACATATAAAGAGCATAATAATTATATGAAAGTAACTTACATGTAAAACTGAAGTCATATATGTTGACAACATGCATCCCATTACTATTTCCTTCTAGGATTTTTGAAGTATAATTGCCAAAAATTGTACACTTTTAAGGGTTCAACACCAGTTTTGATATACGTATACAGTCACCCATTGCATAATGATCGGGATATGATCTGAGAAATACTTTGCAAGAAAACTTTGCTGTGGTGTGAGCACCTTTGTATGGATTTACACAAACCAAAATGACCACAAGAGCACTAAGCAACTTCATTTTCTGGGACTGCCGCAGTACACCTGGCTCGCCCTTGACCAAAGTCTCCTGCCACTGTGCAGCAGCACATGAGTCTCTATTGTGAAATAATCACCACATTCGAGCTAATTAAATATCCATCATCTCCCCTACTTACCTTTTTATATTGTGTTGAGAAACTTGAGATTCATTTTCTTAGAAAATTTCATGTATATAATACAGTACTGTTTATTTTAGCCTCTATGGTGTGTATGAGATCTCTCAACTTATTCATCCTGCGTAACTGGAGCTTTGTCCCAACACTTAAGACATTCTTATGGCAGGATTCTTGTGAAATCCTAACATTATTATAAAATTACATATTCACTTTAAAAGTCTCTGAGACTTTTAAAGAACTAATATACTGATGGTACTGATCTGACTACTTGTTTTTACATTCTCAATTATCTATGTAAGGCATTTAAAGACATTTATATTTAAAGGCCTTAAAGTCTAGCTCATTACCAAATTTACCCATGTTGAAGTATAAACATTGAGTCTAATTCCCCTGAGAATAGTTATATCAAAGTTTCATAAAAAAGAAAAATGAAAACACTTCTATTTGTGATTGTTTTCCCTTCCATTTCTATTGTCAACTAGCTGTATAAAATTGCATTTAAATTAATAGGTGTTTTATGTGTATGGTATCTAATATGTCTCCTCTTGGGGACATTAAAATGTTTTCTTCTTTTTAAAGATCAGTAACTCTATATTCTTGTATTATATGGTTGTTAATTGTGATCTGTCACCTTGACTTGAGTAAATACCATCAGGTAGATTCGTGGGATAGTGAATGACTGACACATAGGCTGCAAAGTGGAGGGTGGGCCAGGTATCCCACTTCAGATGTGGGAGCACCAACCAATAGTCTTACAGCCTGGAGAGAATAAAAAGAGAAAGAAGAAAGATCTCCATTTCTTTTTTCTTCTTGGAAGGAGCTCTAGTGATTGCCATTGGCTTTGACTATTTGTCTCCGGTTGATAAGGCTTCCAGTGCAGGCCCTTCAGCTTTCTGATGTGGACTTGCACTGGACTCTGCAGTGGGATGCAGGCCTTCAACTCCTCTGACTTTCCAGTGCACCCACAGCTGTCTTGCATTCTTGCACCCTGACTCTACATGTAGTTGTTATGAGCCCCTGGTAGATATATGGTTACATATATTTTATATTAAATCTGTGTCTCTGGTGAGCTCTAAGTGATACATATTAAGAAAAGGTATCATCTGATTCTATATAATGGTAACTGAAAAGAATTTGGACTAAAAGTAAAAGAAATTAATACTTTCTTGAAGAAAGTATATTGGCTGATTCTACAGCTCAGACAGTGGTCTTTTGCTTACTTATTTTCTCTTTTATAGTTTATTTTGTTTTTCCTCTCCTTGCTGGTGTGACAAAGATACACTATCAATATTCAGGATGAGAACACAAATGGGAAGGTCTTCTACATCCAGGCAATTTTGGTTAGCATGATTACTGGATTGATATTCTTCTTTCATGTTCTTACTCATAGATTATATTTCTCAGGTATAAAAAGGAAAAATGTTATTCAGAATGGAAGACAATGGTTTGTTTCAGATTTTATGCAAATTGATGATGGCCCACTGATATGCCTTATCCTCTTTTTGTCAAATTCACAATGTAGGGAAACCTGCTACATGGCTCTTGCAATGGGACCAGTCTCTGGTGTATTTTCCCAACTCTCCAGAGGATTTCACTAATATCCTAGAGTGTGGTGATGAGAGTGGTATAATGACTGTAGGCCTATTTTGGGAGATTTCTGGAAGTGTCATTTATATAGTATTTAGTGTTTTAAAGAAACACTTAAATGATTTAACTCCTTGTTGGATATACTTGCATGCATTACAAGAATGAAACCACCATGTAGATCAGGGGGTGAAACCATTACATTTTAAGTTAAATTAATTGTAGTGTTGTTTTCATTATTCTCAAAAATACAAGCAGTTCAGAAAAGAAACAGGACATTTAAGGATATGAGGTTAATATAAAACATCTAAATTGTCCTATAGACATATCTTTTGCCATAAAAGACAAGTCTTGTCATTACTAATTGAATTGAGTCTAGAAGTAAAATTATGTTTGATCAAAGTGCTGAATATGAAACTGTCAAACAAATAAATGACACCAAATCATTAATGTCATAAGATCCTAACTTAGTTTTACAAGCACAAATGTTGCATTGAAAGTAGCAAACTTAATTTTCTGCAGGCCTCATTCTTAGCTTTCTGACAGTATAATTCTTGAAAATTCCCCAGGACTTTTTGTCTATTTCTTTCTAATAAAATCACACACACAGTTAATCATGGCTACAGATCTCGTCAGGACATGATTCTTAAGCCTGAAGACTCACTGAAAATCACATATTGTCCCCTGGTTGCTGGCTTTTCTTTTCTGCTTACACACGATCAGACCTGGAATGCTGTCCTCCTACTGATCTGTATCGATACGTCTTTCCCTATTTCTGACAGGAAAGCATTGATAGAAATGTTAGGAAAAGGATGGTGCTGTGGGCTTTTCTCCTTCTAAGGCTGTGTCTTCTGAGCTTATATCAACAGGCAAAACAGTGATGCTGCTTCTCTTTCTCTGTGTGTAATGCTTTATCAAGGGTCAGGGATTCCTGCTCTGTCATGTCTATTTGGGTCCCCACTGTAAGATGTGGCTAGCATTCCATGATAATCTGTGAGATGCTAAATTCTAAATCCTTATATGATTAAGGCAGATAATAAGTAGGTCTAGATACATTTGACCCCTAAACAACATGAGTTAAAACTATTATATTTCATTTGTACACAAATTTACTTTTAGAGATTTGTGACAATGTAAAAAAAAAATGAATGAACTATGTACCTTAGAAATATTGAAAAATACTACGAAAAATGTAGGTATTGCATGAAAGCTGTATGTAATAGAACATGATATGTATCATTGTAATGGTATAATTGTCTATTTTATCATTTAGCCACAGCATACACAAATCTATTATAAAAAGTTAAATTTATTAAAGTTATGTAGATAAACATGTATACACCATTTCTAGGTGAGAAAAGACAATGTTAAGTTATAGCTGCATAAAATTATCAATAGTTTATCATGGTGTTCCAGTATGATAATTTTATACCTACTACCTATTGCTCTTGTGGTGATCTCAACTTTCTTGAGTATATGGTTAAAAAGCTCTGTGATACTGGCCTTACACCATGGTTCAGAGACAGAGACCAGTGCAACATGAACAGCTCATCTCTCCAGTAAATTGGAGAAATATTGCAATAAAATGTGATCTCTTATGGTTCTCATACAATTTTCACCATATGTATTATATGTGTGTGTGTGAGACAGAAATAGAGAGAGAGAGAGAGAGAGAGAGAGAGAGAGAGAGAGAGAGAGAGAGAGAGAGAGAATTGGTTGTTACTGGTAAACTTGTGCTCAACAGTGGGCCATTGGTAATCCAGTTTAGGTGTAGTCAAAAGTTAGACATAAATTTTCACTGCACAAGCATGGGGTAGTACTCCCAACCGCTGAGTTGTTCAAGGACCAACTGTGGATGAAATTGAGGTTTTGCCCTTGACATGGTGAAACTATTGAAAATCAAACCTCTTTTTACCTGGACAAGTACAAAAACATAAAAATAATTTTAAAAATCAATTACAGGGAAGTTTTGGAATGAGGTAACACTTGGAAAGAGAACTTCACATGATTATTCCATTTTTTTTATAGCTTTTAACCTGAGGGCTATCTATGTGGTTAATGCAGCAGGGAGTAGCTAAAGCTTTAATTCAGTGGTCTTTCCAAAAGATAGAAATGAGAGTGATATAGCAACTGTGAAGTGAGGTAGGAGGAAAAGGAGAGAGAGAGAGAGAGAGAGAGAGAGAGAGCACTAGTGCACCTAAACTTTATATTTTTCCTCTGTCCAAATCTCTGTCTCTGAACCGTGGTATAAGGCCAGATTGCAAGCAGCCCAATTAAGATGAAGAAACTGAATTGAGATTTAAGCTGCTGCTGCTGGAGATGTTTGCAGCTTTAGTCTATACAGATTGTTTGCTAAAAAGAACAAACAAACCAATTTAAACAACTGGTTTTTAAATCAAAACATTTACATTTTTTGAGTCATTTACCAGAATCCAGAATTTTTATAACATAACATTCCCAATGATAAGGATATGATCCATAATAGCAGAAAAGCAATAAAATATAAAACCTGCTCAGGATGAGGAGGAGAAAAAGTCAACAGAGACCTACTGTGAAATGACCCAGATGGAAACACCAGAAAAGAGCTTTAAAGTGTCTGTTAGGCTGTGCTGAGCGATGGAAAGGAAAACATGCATTGAATCAAAGACATCACAGGTATCTGAAAAGAACTGTGTATGTGTTCTAAAATTCCAATCTATGATTACTGAATTAGATAATTCACTGGATAGACTCAAGGGTAGAATGACGGTAACAGAGGGTAGGTCTTTAATATGAAGACAGGTCATTAAAAATAATCTAACAGGAAATCAGAGAACTGGAATGATCCAACAAAAATGACAGAATGAGGGACTTCTTGGCCAGTTTGGAAAGTTTTAACAGACAGGTGTGTTTAGTTCAGGAAGGAGAGAAGAAAAAAGCAGAGCAGAAAATAGATGTGAAGAAATAATGGCTAGCTGACAGCCAAGAGTGATTCTTGCCACCCCCGGCAGCTTTCCACACTCCTGTTGTTGCCTTTTCAGAACTGAACTGCTTCCCTGGAGATTCGGGGCACAGGGCACGCACAGCTGCACCATCTCTCAGAACACCTTGTTGTCATTTTGTCAGGTTGCCTGATATAGCACATACCAAGAGTAGAGAAAGTGTTCTTGGAAGATCCATTGGTCATTATGGGCTGAGGCTCAAAGTCTATAAAGCAAAAGCAAATTATCAACAAGCCCAGTCAGCTGGAGTGATTTGATACATTCCACAAACAGTTACAAAGGGACCTTCAGAAAGAGTCACTACCATTCAAAGGCGTCAAGATGCCTTGGACTCAGTAGGTGCTTTGTAGATGCATGCAGATGCATGAATTCTGAGAAAAAAGGAATTCCCACGACTCTTTTTCCTAATGAAGTTCCACTCCCTTCTTCCTGTTTCAGTAATACTGTCACATCACATGAATTATGAAACAACATCAACATCACAACAAATCATCTCAAGTAAGATGAGTGGAACTTATTTTATAGAGGTTATTATTACTCATTAAGATTATGGACATAATTTCTCTCTATTTACTTTGCAGTCCTTTTTGGGGGGAAGGTAGAAAATAATTATAAAGATAAGCATTTCCATAATTGAATTTCAGTCTTTCTGCATCTTATCTTAATTTAGATCCTTAAGCAGTCTATCATTTATAAAAACTTGAAATTTTAAGACCCTTTCTCTAGCGTTTGGGAAATGATTGAAACTCTTGAACTTCACAAGAAAGTATGACACCTCTTCATAAAACTGTGAGGACAGGGGCAAGAAACAGACCTTAACATATTGATGTGTTTAACGAAGTCATCACATTTCTAATACTTTGCTGCTCCAAATATGGGTTAGAGACCAGGGCAGTAGCATCACCTGGTAGTTGATTAAAATTATAAAATCCCAGTCTGCCCCAGGTCCCTTGGTGATTGTTATGAAATTTTAACTTTTAGAAGAACTGCCCTAATTCAGCTCTGTACTTCCTAAAAAGTGTATTCTTCAAGAGTAATATAATTTTCAAATCTTCATTTTTTAAATATTGATTCTGTTTTGTATAAGTCCTTTTATTATGTGGCCCTTCCATGCAGCTAATCAACAGATTGGAGTGTACATACAGATACTATAAACACTTAAGATATTTGAGCAGCAAGAAATGTCTTGTGTGATTTGATATGTGAAAGCATGTTGCTATCTCATCTCTGATAGGTGCTTGCGACAATTAGCACAAAACACATAAGGATTTCTGATGCACGTTGAAGAGCTTTTAGTGATATTTAAAAATTGAGTGAATTAGATAAAAATAAGGGGCTTGATAGTAAGCAATCTGATTTTTTTTTGATCTTAGTATTGTTGGTACTTCCTACTAATCAAGTCATCTCATGTCCACTCCCATAAAACTTTTTTCAAAAGTGGAATCAGCAGTGGAGAAGGGTTCCTTTGGGCCCACAGCCTTTCCAGCGTTTATTATTTGTAGATTTCTTGGTGGCAACTGTTCTTTCTGGGGTAAAATGGAATCTCAGTGTTGTTCTAGTTTGCATCTCTCAAAGGACCAGTGATGTTGAATGTTTTTCATATATTTATTTGCTGTTTCTACTGCATCTGAGAAGTATCTATTCATTTCATATGCTCATTTTTGGACTGGATCTTTAAATTTTGGGGAAATAATTTGTTTGAATTTTTTATATATTCTAGATATTATTAGTCTTTTTTCTGAGGAACAGCTGGCAAAATTGTTTCTCACATTATGGTTTGTCTCCTCTGTTGGTGATTTCTTTTGCTGTGCAAAAGCTTTTTAATAATATGAGATCCCAGTTGTTGATCCTTTGTAATATTTATCATATGATTGGAATTTTGTTCATAAAGTCTTTGCCTACACCTGTGTCTTCAAGCGTTCTACTTATTCTCTCTTCCAGCAGATTTAGTGTTTCTGTTTTATGTCTAGATTCCTCAGAAAACTAAAACTAAAGGTCTCATTTGACCCAGATATTCCTCTTCTTGTGTCTTCCTAAAAAAATTAAAGCATCATACTTCAATGATATATGAATATCCATGTTTAAAGCAGCACAGTTTGTAATAGTGGAATCTTGGAAATAGCTGAAATGATTATCACCTGATGGATAAAGAAGATGTTGTTTTTTTTAAAAAAAAATATACAATGGAGTACTACTCTGCCATAAAGAAAGATAAACTTGAGATATTTCTAGGTAAATGGATGTACCTTGAGACCCTACTCCTAAGTGAAATAAATTGGACACTCATCTGTAAATATTGCATTTTTTCTCTGGTGTGAAAAGCTGAAAGTGTAAGTAAGGATCAAAACGTATCATAGATATTTTGAACTAGGAAGAAAATGTTCAAGTGGGAAGGGCAAATAGGGAGGGGGAGGGGGAAAGGAAAAATAAAAAAAAAAAAGAAAGAGAGAAAAAAATGGAAATATAACTTTTGTAAATAAGGAGGGAAAGAGGGTTTGAAGGGAGAGTAGGGGAATGGGAAAAAGGAAAAATCAAGATATATCATGTACAGGTACAAATTCCCTATGATGAATTTGATCATTATGTATTTCTAAACTGTACCAATAAACTTAATTAATTTTTTAAAAAAGGGAAATCAAATAAACTTCAACACACACATGACATTGAAATCTTGTTCTTGGTTTTGGATACAAAAATACTGCTAATGCATAACTAGGTCAGTAATCATAATCTAGACTTCCAAAATGTGAGGCTGAACTTGTATTTCATATCTGCAGACAATCAATGCTGGTCTTTGATTCTTGCACTCTCATTCATTAATTCTGGGCCAGCATAAGACCCACTGTAATTAGTCTGTCTTTAATGGAGGCAGTAACTGAATGTCAATGTCAGGGTAGGTCACTAAATGCCATTTGTGCTGTTAAAAACCAAGATAACAGCTGGAGAGAGCACACTCAAAGAGGAGAGAAACAGCACAGCAAGAACACGAGGAGGTGAGGTGCTGCTAATGAATGGTACTGAAATGCAAAGTCTCTCACAAACTCTGTTGTTGACAATAATCTTATTTTCCATTGAATCAGGTTGGGACAGTCACTGGGCAAAGACAAGACTGTGATGTAAGCAAAATCATACAGGCTGGAGGGAGGATAAGTAAGGGTTTCATCAGAGCAGGGTAACTCATGAATGAAGATAATTGAAGGAAGAAATTATTTTGAATGTTTTTAGCCCAGTATTTTAGTCTTTTAAAATTACAGAATATTTAGGAAAGTCTTTTGATTATGATTGCTCTTTCACTATGCATTTTTGGTATTTCAGGAGTATAGTTTCTTTTCTCATATTTGATTAATTTGTCCCTCATAACATCCCTGTCTCTTCCTAGGACCATATTTGTATTTTACAGGCAAAAATTCTGAAGTTCAATTAACAAGAACATGTTTGCAAAGTAGGTTATATCTTATAGACAATGTCTAGTGTATTTGTGATGGTTTGTGATTACTTGCTAAAGTTTTATAGTCATGAGCATTCTGTTACTCTCAATAGATTACAGAAGTTGTCAGTTGGAAAAATCCCCAGCATTTCCTCCACCATATACCCCTCAGTGTGCTATACAAGTAGGCTCTAAGATGTGTAAGAAAAATTCATTCTTTTTCTTTCCTCCCAAACCTCAACATTTCTGTTACCAGATGTCTGAGTTTTCCCCCTGACCAATTCTCCAAAACTAATTGAGTGTCTTCTATGTGAACTCAATCTTCCCCTGATTGGATTTAGTGCAAACCCCATAGATTAATGGCCTAGTTATATAAGACTGTCTCCAACTTCAGATAGCAGTCTTAAATATAGCTGTCACGTTACACACAACTTCTGGCGAACTCAATAACAAATCAAGTTCTTACACTGCCCCACTCATTAGGTTTCATTATTTGTCAGAATGGGTCACAGAATTTGGGGAAAGACTAATGCCTACTAGTTTATTACAAAGGGTATTTTGAAGGATACCAACAAAAATCCAGATGAACAGGTACACAAGGTAGGATCAGGAAGCATCCCAAGTACAGGCTCTTCTGTCCCTGTAGAGTTTGGGTGTATTGCTCTAGGCAAATCCAAGCGTTCCCCAATCCAGAAGCTTTTGAACCCCATCTTGTAGGGGTGTTAATGGGAGCTTGTAATGCAGACATGCTTAGTTACTAACTCAGTATCCAGCTCCCTTTTCCTCCCTGAAGGATGAGAGTAGAGTGGACGTTCTATGTTTCTAACCATGACTTGGTTTTTCTGCCAACCGGCACCTATCCAGAAGCCATCAATAATCAGTTCATCTGAACAAAATCTCTTCTCAACCCCCGGGAAGTTCCAAGGGATGTAGGAGCTCTGTGTCAGTAACAAATAAGAGGGATCACATATGTATTTCTTTTTTAATTTTATCAAAATAACACACCAGCAAATGTCTTTTTAAATTATATCAAAACAACTCACTAGGAATTTATATACTTTTCAGTGTTCATTTTAATTATGAAAACATTATTTTAGTGTCTTTCACAACAGTAATTCTCTCACTGAACACTAAATCACCAAATTTCAACATTGGCTTCAGAGATTACAAAGGATTTCTTATGAATATAATTATAGGCTGATACTATTTTATCATGTTAATTTGGAAATTTGCCAATACAGATTAGTTCATTTTACATAAGAGATGGCAGTGAAATATCATAAGTAGTAAATATTTTTATGATTATTTATTTCCTCAGACATTTTCATGACTCATTCTTAATGTAGTGAAACAAAGCTGCTTTGAAAGCCTTAGACTTTAAATAGCCATACTGGTGAAGATTTAAAAATTTCTCAGGGTATTTTCCCCTGACATTAAAACACCAACTCTAAGCTTAGATAAACACTTTTTTTGTTTGTTTGTTTGTTTGTTTGGTACCGGGAATCTAACCCAGGACCTTGTGCTTGCCAGGCAGGCACTTATGCTGCTGAGCTGTATCCCCGGCCTAGATACACACTTTTTAAAAGATGAACAAAATCTAATTTTAGAAGTGTTTTTGAGCCTTTTAACCAATGCCTTTATAATTATGCATGTATTTACAAGAGTCATCATTAAAGAAGGTTTGCCTATCACACAGAAGTACAGTAATACTTTGGTTCATGAATGCTTCTATTTGCAAACAATAACAGTTGGCAAAATTTTGCTTCCATTCACAAACTCTGCACTGGGTGACAAAAACAACCATGGCCATTTTCCCTACACAAACAGACACACATCTGTCTTCCCCCAAATCATAAAACAATTTCAGTTCATAGACCTAGTACCACTGTGGTTCAGTAAAAGTTAGTCAAATAAACAGATATATATATAAATGTCCCCTTCAATTAACCTTACAAATTAGATCAGTTTTGTGGTCTCCCCTTTGCACAAAAAAAGTTAAATAAATGTTCAGGCAGGAGTTTTAGGCTAGAATCCTGCACCGTGGTGTTTCAATTTAATTGGAAAATAGTACAAGAAAGTCGAGAGTTAGGGGAAGATACGATATAGGACATGGTTGGTTAACTGTAGCAATGGACCTAATTAATATTCTGTCCATGTCCATATTTTCTGTCTTGGAGTCATCTACTCCATTCCCATTCTGACTCTGGGCTTTCTGCAGCTAGTAGCATGTGGTGGAACCAATAGCAGGCAGTGCTAAAAGTTTCACATCCTTCTACCTGGATTCCTCCTTTTTCTGAATGTCCCAGTCCTGTGTCTCCTGACACCTGGAGGAGGAGGCACACAACAACCAGCATGGTTCAGGTGTTATTTGATGCCCAGAGGTAGATGAGTCTCGCTCAGGCAAGCTGAGATTTGTGCAGGTTTAAGACACTGCCTGAGCTCACAGAGCCTTCCAGCTGAGTGTGGTAAATATTTCCAAACAATAGGATCATAAACTAAAAGACTGATTAGCTATTGAAGCCCATAAATGTAGTAGATTGTTATACAGGAGTAGTTGTTACATGATGTTTAGAGTTATGAACCCTGGATGTATTTGCTGATTCTACAATTTATATTTTCATATATAACCATACTGCAGTACCAAATAATTTTTGTGAGGCTTAAATGTGTACATGGAACACTGTTTTACATGTAATTCATAATAGCAATTACTATTACTACTACTATGGGTATTGTGGTTATATTACTACTTCAATGACCAATTCTACTATTGCCATTATCTGAATGTTATAATACTAATATTTTAAAAGTCTGTGGAAGCATACAGAGGGTAGCGACTTACCTGTCCCTTTTAAGTACCCAGGGAAGGCTGAGGAAATGGTCATATATGAGCTGTTTTGACAGGTTTTTTGGATGTGAAGATGTGTTGATGAATGTTTGCAAGAGGCTGGCTTCTACTGACAAAGGAGCAAACAATGTTTGGGTCTGTGTAATGTGTCATCTGATGAAGCCCTTTCAGAAACAATAGTTTATTTGATAGTCATAGAAATCTTTTACAGCAGAAAATTTTGTCTTAATTTCATGCTTAGAAATAGTACTTCTAGATTTTCATAAGTCATTTCCAATTATTCTAGTTAAAAATCATGGGAGTTTCTCTTGAATGTCAACTTTATGATGTCAACAAAATGTGGTTTCCCATATATCAAAATGTTTCTTCTTATATCATATTGTTTACTAAATGAATTAGAAGTATTGTAAGTTTATAAAGAGAATATTTATATAAGACTATCAGTATGCCTACGAAAACATATCTTTTAACTCAGAATATACTAATAGGTCTTTAGATTTTTCAATATATTTGGTAATTAAGCAGAGAAAGCAGAGAAGCTATCACTGTAATTAATATCAAGAGTTTAGTTATCTCACATTCATTTCATATTGTGTGTGAGAGAGAGAAAGAGAAAGGAGGGAAGAAGCAAGAAAGAAGAGAAAAAGAGAGAGATACATTCTTAATGTCTTTTTTGCATCACATTAAAACTTTACGGTAAGAAACACATTGCTTAAAATACTGGAAGTTTAAAATGATTAAATTTCTTGTTTTTCATTACTTGGAAATACAGAAGAGTTTCACTACTTACTTAGACCCAAGGAAAGAATTAATTTCATTTTTGATATCTAGGGAAAACTTTCTGCTATCTGTGAACACTATCTCTTGATAATTTGGGAAGCACCTGTGACTTAAAGCTAAATGGAAGGGCATAGTTGCATCCCTTAACATCTTTGTAGGTGTTTAAGCCTCATGGAGGTACAAAGTCCAGCTTCCGATGTCAACAGTTTCATTGTAAATCAGATTTTATGTGGTTTTCTAGTTTAAAAATGCCATTTTTACAAGGCATTACTTACTTGTGTGTCTTCAGGCCAAGGGTGGCCCTGACAGAGTCACCAGTTTTGATGAAGCTTTGGTTTATTAACTGTCTCTAAGTTGTGCTCTTAAGTGTCCCCAGTTTATGGAGATTACTACTGTATTATGCTTCAATAAGTCTCCAGGCTAAATGTTTTAGTTTATTCTCTGTTGCTGTAACAGAATGGCTAAGATTGGGTTACTTATAAAGAAAAACAGTTTATTTAGCATGTAGTTCTGGAGATGGGTAAGTCAAAGACTGGTGGCTGTGTCTGGCTTGTGCTTCACCCTGTGTCAAGTCATGGAAGGGAAAGCAAGTGCATGGTGAAGGAGTGATGACTTGAGGGTAGATTCACTTCATAACAGCTGCTCTGGTGGTAACGAATCCAGTCTGTAGACAGCAAGAACTCTCTCACCCAAGAGAGGCATTAATCAATTTAGAAGTTCTCTGCCTAGTGACCAAAACGTCTCCCATGCAGCCCCATGTGCCAACACTTGTGCATGGAGGAATTAAAGTTTGAGCATGTAAACATTTTTGAGAACGCAGTCCTTATTGCCTGCACTACCTGATAAAAGTTGGGCTAAAGCTGTGATAGATACATAGCTGAATTGAAAAGAAACTGTGTTTGTTTGGGTTTTGAAAAATCTCCAATATTGTAGATTGGGTTCTATAGGCTTATGGTATAAGTAACCCATGTCTGGTTTCTGAGTTGCGTTCCATATATTAATGACTTACTAATTGAAAGGTCCACGTTCACCATAATTTCAGCATAAGGTGCTCAACATTTCTGGCACCTGGGACAAGCTTCCTGGAAGGCAGTGTTTCTACGAAGGGCTGTGTGAAAGGGGTTTGAGGATGGTTGGAAGGAGCTACTAGGTCCCTCCCATACAGAGTTCACAGTAGGGTTCCAGCTTATTTAGGAGAAGCAGAGGCTGCCACCAATCTGATAGGAGGAGGAGCTGGCAATAATACAAGGCGTGGGTTACAGTGGTAGTGCAGATGAAACTCTGCTTGATGGCCTACTGCTTACTTCATGCTGTGTGGCCCAGTTCCTAATAGGCTCAGACTTGTCCTAGGATGGAGGACGCTGGCATAAGCTAATTGATCTTTTTGATAGGAAAAAGATAGACCTCTCATAGAAATGAACAAAGGCTTTGATAAGCCATTTCACAAAGCAGAGCAATCAGGCAGCATTTATCATACGATAAAAGAGCTTGTCCTCACTAGCTGATCAGAAAAACTAAAGGGAGCTGCTGAAGCTGGGAATTGATCATAAGTGCAGGGGCAAGGCAAGGCATGTCCAAGAACAAAGAGCACCTGAGGCAAACCATATGAACAAGCTTCTTTAGTCCAGAGAACACCAAACCCTGAGACAATCCAAACAATGGGTTGCTAAGCAAATGGGTGTCATGTGATACCAACCTGCCAAATGTATAAATACAGGCTCTGTGGTGGTTGAGCAGTTCTTTTCTTCCATCAGGAGAGAGGGCTCCATCTGACTCAGCTTTTTGTTTATTATTTCTTATCTTTATTTCTCCACTCTCTCACTGTCCTTCCTTGTGGGAACTTCGACAGCCACGCAGGTCATGGCAGAAAACACATATTAAAACCACAATGAAATATGATCACATACACAGCACCATAATAAAACTAAAAGGAATGGCACTGCCAAGTGTTGGTAAGGATTTGGAGCTATGGGGACTTATGTATTTCAGTAGGAGTGTATGCTTTCATAGCCACACTTTGGAAGAAATGTTTTTTTTTTTTTTTTTTTTTTTTTTTTTTTTTTTTTTTTTTTCTCTTCAATAACCCAACTTCCAATAGAAATATGTTT
>NW_004955510.1:907815-910544 GCF_000276665.1 Chinchilla lanigera
ATATGATCACATACACAGCACCATAATAAAACTAAAAGGAATGGCACTGCCAAGTGTTGGTAAGGATTTGGAGCTATGGGGACTTATGTATTTCAAAAGTGTTAGTGTTTTAAAAAGCCACAGTTTTGAAGAAATGTTTTTTTTTTTTTTTTTTTTTTTTTTTTTGCTTTAGTTTAAGACCCTTCAATAACCCAACTTCCAATAGAAATATGTTTACATGTGCAACAAGGTACCCAGTACAAGAATGTTCATAGCATTCCATACTAGTAATTAGTCAAATAGCCATCAACACCAGTGTCTTGGTTACTTTTCTCTTGTTACTGAGACAAAATACCTGACACCCAGAATTAAGGAAGGAAAGGTTTATTTAGCTCACAGTTTGCGGAGCTTTCAGTCCATACTTGGCTCACTCCAAGGCAGAGTGGCATATGGAACAGGGCAATGATTCATGGCAGTGGAAGATAGCAAAAGCAACAAGAGTAAAAGGGAGGAGTGGTGGCAAGCAGCCTCTTCCTCTCCCTTACATAAGCAAACTATCCACCCCAGGGCAGTGTAGCACTCACAACCATGAATCAAAAACTCTAAAAGCCTGCCCCATGACTGCATGTGGCTTTGGGGGGACACCCAGACACAAACCATAACAACCAGGTACTGTGCTGCACAATGGAATCTCACACAGTGATAGAAACAAACTTGCTATATACACCAGGGTGCATGAATCTCGCACATACAATGTGTATAACAGAAGCCAGACACTAAACAGTTTACTGAACGTTATTTTTATCAACTCAAAAATAAAAAGCTAAACTATTAAAACAGAACTAGGGATCTTGGTTACACTTAGGAAATAGCAGGAAAAAGTGATGATGAAGTGGGCACTCCTGGAGGACGTCTGGGGCTTTGGTGGTGGTGACACATGTTCACTTTGTGGCAGCTTGTTGTGGCTCTCAGGGTGAAAACCTTTTTAAAACAACAATTCTTTTCCAGGTGAAAACATTATTTTAATAATAATCATATAATACTCAAGAATAATCCATATTTTCTGATTTCATCCTTAGTTTCAAAAGAACTAAAATAGAAGAATAAAATTCAAATAATATTACACTTTACAGTTTGTAATATCTCTAGTTTGCAATATTACAGTTTGTAATATTTCTAATATTACACTTTACAGTGTGTTCTCTATTTCACTGTTACATTTTAATAGGAAATTGGCAAGTAGTCATACAGAACAACACAACTGAACAACAAATGTTTTGTTTCTTGATTCTTACGATTAATGTGTGGTCGTGGTTTGTTTTGAATGAACAATGTCACACGTTGGACAGTCAAACTGTACCCAGAGCAACTTTGTGAGATTGGCAGCCATTGTATTACTTTTCTAGGGCTACCACAGCCAAATCCCACATGCTGGGTGGCTGAAACCACCGAAATTTAATTTCTCATTGATTCAGAAGCTGAGTCCAAGGTGTTAGCAGGGGAGGATTCTTCTGAGACCTCTCTGTGTAATTCACAGATGACACTTTCTGGTTTTGTCCTCACCTGGTCTTTGTGAGTGTGTGTGTGTGTGTGTGTGAGTGTGTGTGTATGTGTGTGTGTCCTGGTGTCTCTGTGTGTCCTCATCTCCTCTTATCAAGACACCAATCAGAGCTGGGCATGGTGGTGCATGTCTGTAATCTCAGCCCTCTGGGAGGTAGAGGCTGGAGGATCACAAGTTCAATTCTACAACAAGGCGTACCCTTATTGCCTAAAGTGAGTGCAGATTGCTTCAACAAGAAAGTCTTTGGTGTACCTCCGCTGTGGAATTTTGTATATATGCTTTATCAAATTTATATTTTTGTGTCATATTCAGATATTAAAAAAATAAACCATGAACTCTGAAGTTTGATAGGTCAGAGTTCAAAACCTCCCTGTCTATGAGCTGTGCATCTTGGGCAAATCACTTTCCTTCATTCATAATGCATCACATAGGACCACTGCAAAGATTGAAATGAAATTCTATCCACACATTATTTAGCAGAGAAATAGACATTTAATAAAATGCCCATCATTGAGCAAAGGATGGAGAGAACTGTAGTTGTAGCCTTTGCACTTGTTTGCCTCAAGAGGACCTGTGTCTATGGAATTTAGGTGTACACAACCAAATGGGAAAACGTGAAAGTATGTTTTCCTGGGTAGTACTGATAGCTGTAGGAGGCTGTAGGAGAACTGATAAGGGAGGAAATGGGAAATAGGAAACAGCTGGAGCTGTCAGGAAAGGCTTTCCAGGGCAGATTCATTGAACTCGACTTTGGATCCCACAAACATCCTGAAAACCAGTTCGTAGCTACTGTGTTGCCACCTATAGGCCAGTGGTTCTTCTTTGAGGATTCTTTTTTCCACCACAGAAGACATTCACCGATGTCTAGAGGCACTTTTGGGTGTCAAAACTGTGGGCAGTGCTGCTGGGATCTGTGTGGGTGGAGATGTTTGACAGGATGGCTGTTAAACAGAGACTTTTCCTTTCTATAATGCTGACACTGAGAAAGCTTGCTACAAGAATTCTTTGGAAGAAACATTAAAAAGAAACTGTAACATAGTCTTTGGTGAGTGTTTATGCTATATTTTGTTATTTTGAAAGCACTATTTGACCTAAGTGGTGGAAGGTTTGATTTTCAAAGCATACCTCAAACATGTAAGCAAACAACCACAGTGTCTTGGTTACTTTTTTCTCATTGCTGAGACAAAAT
>NW_004955510.1:910729-921824 GCF_000276665.1 Chinchilla lanigera
AAGCAGCCAGAGCAAAACCGGAGGAATGGTGGCAAGCAGCTTCTTTCCCTGCCTTACATTGTAAACAGGCTACCCCCACCTAAGGGGCGTGTAGCTCTCACATAATCTCCATGCCCTCCTCTTCCACAGGCTCAGGATGTATACAAAGTAAGCACTCTGGCTTCCTGCTGAGTCACTTAGCCAAACCTCTAGACTCCCCAAGTTGACACAATGTATCAACCATAACACACAGTCTGACCCTTGGGCAGAGCTGGAGCAGGGAACCCCATCCCCACTCAGCAGGTCATTTGGTGTGCAGCACAGCGTCTGCAGGGACAGCAGTGGATGGAAGGAGACAGCTGTACAGAGAGGAACATCAGGAACAGAGATGCATGGGACCTGGGCTGGTAACTGGTGTCTTCACAGAGTGCAGAACAAATGGATTCTCAGAATCAGAAGAAGAAAAAAACTCCTTGAATGATGAGAAAGCATGCAGAGACATGAAAAGAATAAAAAACAAGAGAAAGAAGGATGCAATAAAAAGAAGCCACAAAATCACTGCTACTATTTTCCATGTACTATTCAACCGATTTCAGTTTACATTTTATTGATCATGCTTCTGCTTTTCCTTAGAGTTATTTTTATTAGTTTCTTGATAAAAAAATTAGGTCATTTTTTGATATCCTTTTATGCTCAATAATAAATGTATTTAGAGTTATGGATTTTCCTCTGTGTATAGCTTTGTCAGAATCTATATTACTGTTTGATTTACAATTTTGAACAATAATAATTTCAGACACTTTTCATATTTTTGTTTCAGTGTTTTTGTGCATCTTTGAGAAATGGTAGTGTTTATATTTTGTTTTTAGTTCTATGTCATTTGCAATAAATGATTAACATTTGCAATTTATTGAAATTTTCCACTTATCCTTGTTGATTATAAAATGAAATGTGGACCTTTAAGAAATATATATATTATAAATTATATATATATAGAGAGAATAGATAACAGATATTATTCATGGAAAGAACAGATGTTATTCATGGAAGCAAGATGCTCTCTCTGCAGATCAGTTCATTTGTCCAGTGCGCTGAAAATTCTCTCCTGATACTACAGGAATCATCACCCTTAGCAAGGGTCTCATGAATAATGAACGTTCCTGGCCACGACCTTGGGAGCATGAAGAGTGTAGAATGGGATGGCAATATTTAGTGCTCACATGGGGGAAAGCAAAACCTCAATCACAGTCTAAGTTCTAAAGTCTCAAAGACTCAAAAAAAGTATAGATGGCTCAAGATGCTTGAAAACTAAAAGCTATGTTTATTTTTGCGACTTTATTGTAGAAAATGAACAGCAGTCATTCTACTCTTTCATTCAATTATCCATTTATTTGAAAAATTTATTGTAACACTGTATATTCAAGACAGGAACTTTGTTAAGACTTGGTGGTACACCAACTTAGAAGACAGCTGTGACTTTGACCCTCTTAGACTATGTGGTAGTGAAGAAAAATAAATATAAAAGTGTATTAAATAAAGCAAACTGATTAATGAATACACCTTGAAACCATACTCTTAAGTGAAATAAATCAGACATGTGCAAATATCACATTGTTTCTATGGTGTAAGAAACTGAAAATGTAAATAAGAACCAAATACATATAATAGATATTCTGAAATAGAAAGAAACCGTTTAAAAGGAAAGCGGAATGGGGTGGGGGAGGAAGGGAAAAGAAAAATGAGAAAAAAATGAGAAAATGGAAACAAAGCTTTGTAAATAAGGAGGAAACAGGGATTAAGGGAAAGGGAGGGGGATGGGAGAAAAGAAAAAACTTAGACGTACCATGTACAGGTACAAGTTACCACAAGTTACCTATGATGGATGTAATCATTATGTATATCTAAATTGTTCTAATAAACTTAATTTTAAAAAACATTTACAAAAAATATAAAGTATAAACAGAAATTGTTTGAGGTATTCGGTGTTAAACCCAGAGCCTTCCCAGGGATCAATATCTTCCACCATTTTTATTGTTTACCTTGAGACAAAATCTCACTAAGTTCCCAGGCTGGACTCAAACTTGTGATCCTCCTGCCTCAGCCTTCCAGAATTCTAAAACTATAGGTGTGTGCCACCAAACCTGGCATAAGCAGCATCTTAAATTTATTTGGGACAGTCATTGACATTTGAACTTTAGCCAAGCCAAAAAATGTAGGCTTTGTAAAATTTAAATATTCCATTAGAAACCTACAATTTAGAATGATTGTAGTAGTACTTTTAAATAAAATAAAATGTATATAAAATAGCTCATGAAAACACTACAGGAATTATTTTTAAACCATAAAGCCATATGGTAAATTGAAAATCACAAGCATCTACAAAATCTGATTATAACTATCTAATTTGTTATAAGACTATAGAAATAAGTTCAAAACAAAAGGTTAAAGCTCTTGTTCTTTGCCTGAATTTCCTTTTGAGTGCTTTGTCCTCTTACATTGCTTATGTACTGTCAAAGCCAGTATGAAGCCACACCACAGGTAAGTTTTACATAAAGAGGAAAGCCTCTGGTGTCTCAGGTGATAAGAGCCCTGTACATATAATGGGGCCTCAAGAAACTTTCACTGAACAAATACATGAAAAGTCATTACAAAAAACTGATTATGAATTAATTAATTAATTGGAATAAATCAAGCAAAACAAACCACTGATATTTATTTACAGTAAAGAAATAGGGGATGGTGTGATGGAGGCTGACGGGGAGAGAGACCTCTAATTCCTGGACCCTAACTAGAAAGTACAATTCAAATTTGTTTTTTCAAGTAGGAAAAACAAAAGCCACAAACCACAAAGGTCACAAATACAGATATAAATTAATCATGAAATTTTAACTTAAAACATTCACTATTATTTTTAATTTTTCTGTACTTTAAATTTTACTCCAGTAATAGAATGATAACACTTGCTCCTTTTAAATAGACAAGGCACTATCTATAAGAAATAGATACAAACTGACACAGAAACAGTCATTGTAGGAAACAGGAGACACTCCTGGACTTCCAAAAAATAAAAGTTTTGTAAATAAAACTCTATGTTTTATGTGTGTAACATAGATATATTGTTCATAAAATGCATATATATGGTCCAAATTTCATTTTATAATCAACAGGGATAAGTGGAAAATTTCAATAAATTCCAAATGTTAATCATTTATTGCAAATTATATGGAATTAAAAATTAAAAAATCACCACCATTTCTCAAATAATGGGACCTTTTGCAGCTGGAAAATGGCCAGGGAAGACAGAGCAGGAAGCACATGGGATCCATGGCATGTGCAGATTGTAGGTGGGAGCTTCACTCTGCTCTCTTCCACATCTGTCTTGAGAACAGGACCGTCACTTCTGATTTGACCCATGTGACCTTGTTGTGAAATTATTATTTTATACACAGATGGAGCCAAGACCTAAAAACAAATCTGAAACAGGAGCTGGTGGGCAGAAGCATGACTAGGTTCTTTCCTACAGGAAAACTGTCTACTCATCTATTCAGCAATCCATTCCCTCATCCAACTTTCACTGAGCTCAAGTGAAGATCCTCATCTCCAGGCCCTCTCCAGGGAAATGGAGGTGCTACACCAGCATGCACTTTACAGAGTAGATGTAGAAGGGAAGTAACACACAGTGTTCAGGGACTTTTGGGAAATTTTAAGTAATTTGGGATGGACTGGTAGTGAATAGATGTACAGAGTGGGTCAGGTGCAAGGCAATGATGCTACCCATAGGGCAAGAGCTGAAAAAACCTCTCAGGGCAGGGCAGCAAGTGGTGGAGTGGAAAACAAAACTTAGAGCCCATGGAGAAAGTGGAAGTGGCCAAACCCTGGGAAGCTGAGGAAGACTTCAGAGTGGTGAGAGCATTCAACCTTAGTTTTAATGGTTTCATCTTAATCTAAATAAAGAGCTAACACTTATATGATATAATGTGTACTCTGTGGTTCTACATATTGCAATCCATTCTATTCTTTTCTACTGTATTCTACAGTTTTTGCATAGTCTTCCTAGATAGTCTATATAGCCAGTGCTATTATTTTCCCTCCTTTTGGGAGGAGGAAACTCAATCACAGATAGGTCAATAAACTACTGGAGGACACACAAAGTCCACAGAATTAGGAGTCAAACCTGGTCTGTCTAGGCTTAGATAAGGAAATCCTCATGAGCAGGAAAAGTTGTTGAAGGCCAGAGGGATACATGGAAGATAGCTGCCTTCTAGTCCAAGGCTGAAAGAGTCTTATATCCCTCAGAAATTCCATACAAGACATTACATGCATGAGTTGTCTTTACTGAATTAAAGTTCTGAGATATTTTCAGAATTGCTGTCAAAGGCTCCACAGATAGAAGACAACAAAGAAGAACCTGCATGAATGAAAATATAGAATGGCCCAGGAGGGAGGGAGAAAATGTGAGGAGGCAGACACCCTTCTGTGGCTGAGGTGAGAATTTGCATCTGAAGGGTACCAGAGGGAAAGACACGCAGTGGGTGGAGAACAGCCATCTGGGTGTAGTGTCACCCACAGTAAGGTTTGGTGTCCCCAGATAACAGTCACATACCCAACAGCAGCTGCAGAGATCATTCTGTGACCAAATGAATGGAGTTGAGGAGCACTGCCTGGGAAGTGACCTGGCCACAAACTAGAAATATTATTCTGTGAACACTAGCAGTGACCAGCACACCTCTCTCTCAGCAACCCTGGAACAACTGCTCTTCTACCCAAAACAGCTTCAGCCTTGCTCTGTTCCTCCTTAACTTTGGATCAAAGATATTATTAGGACAGTCAATCATTAATTTCCCTACTTCCTATCAGCCCCTAACTCATGCCATACTCCATATTCTGTGGACAGAGTCACATGACACAAATGACAAAGCCAAATACCACAAATTTCCCTACTGAGACTTCTGCTTCCTGCTGTGTGCTCTCTTCTGGTAGCACCATGTACCTAAGTAACAACTTTGTTTGATGACAGTGTTCCCTAGGGTCTCTAATGATCTGCCACTAACATTCCCATTCATTGTCTTTGTCCCATCTCATAGCTTCTCTGTAAGAAGCAGAAATATTAGAGACCTTATTTTGTTTATTTTGTAGCTCTGAACACCCAAGATTAGCCAGAATAAAAGGTTTGTCCAAATCCAGATAGATGCTAAAATCCACAAAACATGAGTCCAAAGTTCTAACTCTGAGGGTCTAATCTTACTCTTAAGATGGTGACACCCAAGCAGCTACTATCCAAGGAAAGATTATAGCATGCTCATCCCAGTGGGAAGGCAAAGTTTGTCTTCCAAAAAGTTGTCATGGAAAGTTGTCCTGGAGCAGACCAGAAGAAAGTCATATGTCATCATGGCTAAAACAGTCTTACTTTGTCTCAAGAGCAAGAAAACTCAGGCTCTGAAAGAATGGAATATGGCTGAGGTCATAGGTAGAACATTATACAGCTGGGGTTCCAGCCTGGGTCAGACTGACTGGAAATGGGCCTTGAATGGCAAAGGCCTGTGGTGCCGAGGATCACTGTGGGAGGCAAGAAGGGGCGTAGAGCAGTCATCTCCAGAGGGATGGGAACACAGCCTCTGTGCTTCCCCTCAGGGTGGTGTGGGCATCTGCAGTGAGGAGGGTAAAGGCAATGCTGGGCAGGGTCAAAGTGTCACAGGAGTGTGCCCACAGCCATACATTCCTGTGGGTGTCAGCGCCAGCAAACCATGTCCACATGGGAGAGTTTGGAAAGTGTTTTCACTTCCTGGCAAGAGTTTAGCTCTGCATCATCAAGATTTATACAACCATCTTAACTATTTCAACACTGTTCCTGAAACAAAAGCAAGAAGATATGTCCTTCGGAATTCCTCTGATTACTCCAGAGGAGAAATAGTGTGGGAGGAAGCATGAGAGGCTGGCCTGTGAGGTCTACCTTTTGTTATCATGACATCTTCAGAAACAATGTGCAATAAACCATGGTTTTTAGAAGCACAGAAGAAATCAACAAATTGGGTTATGTTTTTGCCTTGGTTTATGTCAGCCCCAGATGTGGAGGACTGTGGCAGGATGAGTAACTCAAGGAAGGTGGGAAATGACCCAGAGGGAACAAGAAAGTTTGTGGCCTTAGAAATCTGCATTGGTGCTGGCCCCTGATGCTTGCTATAATAGGAGAGGTAGTGTTACAGCCATTTGGTGTGACTGACAGCACAGAGGGAAGCCCAGTTTCTATAAGGATAATAACTTGTCAAATCTGATTTTATAAAAGGAAATCCTTATGCATTAGGAAAAAACTACCAAAACATATGAAAAGTATAGAAAATGTTTACAATGCCAAATGGAATGAACTCAGATCAAATAAACACTCCAGTAGAAAATAGACAAATTATAAAGTAGAAATAAAGAAAATGAGGGGGGAGAGGCCATGAGAAATAAAAAGCTGCTCAAATTTATCTATATTATAGGGATAAAACTTTAAAATATCATATACAGGGAGAAGGAGAGGTAGGAAAAGAAAAACATGTAAAATTAAATGTTGACAAAGTTTGAGGAAATGGCATCCCCAAAGACAACAGTAGGTCATGGTATAGACTTGATTCCACAAACTTTGTACTTGTGTGTTAAAATGAAAGTGTCATGATGCCTGGTTTGATAAAGAAGAAAGGTTTTGCTTTCAGGACCGAGGTCGGTTGGGAGGAGCCCCGCACAAGTCAGGGGTATGGCTGCTGGGGCATTTACACAGCCAAAGAGCCCAAGAATTCCTTCTCAGCCAGGGTTCTCACCAGGGACAGAGTAGGAAACTGGAGTGCTGCTGAGGGAGGTCCACCAGTTCAGAAATAAGCAGACCCTCCCTAGGGTAGGATAGATACTAAAGGTAGGAATCCCCAGCTTTCCTCCATTTCCTTGGGATGGTTCACCCCAACACTGACCTGGTGCTTGCCCCCTGGAGGAGCTGTTCCCAGGCCTGGGATCTGGCCTTTCTCTCAACTCTGAGCCATGCTTTTCTCTAGCAACAGGAAGAGTTTGGGCCCTAGGCTCTGCTTGTCCACTGTCCTCTGGACAGAAGCTAGTCAGTCAGGGTGGGTGACGGGGAGAAGACAAAACCCAGGCAACTGCAGGGGACAGACACCCTCACCACTGGGTCCCACCTGTTCTCTCAGCTCTTTGCACTCATCTCTGCAATACATCTCTGAGCGTTCTGTCTTCCTCAGTGGCTCTGGTCTTTTATCATCTGCCTTGATGTCTTTAGCTTTTTACTGTTTCTCATCTTCAATTGTAGATTTCTGCTCCTCATCTTAACAAAAAGTAAAACAAAACAAAAACAAAAAAATCAAAACACAACCCCACATTGCCTTATAATGTAACTGGCTCTTGGATTTTGACATCAAGCTCTTCAGAATTTCTAAATATTTTAATTTGTTTCTATCTCCTTTCTGTTTCTCTTGACTGACAAGATTTTTTGACTGACATGATTTGGTCCTGAGAATCCATGGAGGTGACAGGATGGGCCAGAACTGCTTTCAGGTTCTGAAAGAAGAGAGCTGTCAGTTCACAACCCTGGTACTAGCACAGTCATCTTTCACAATTGAAGGGGAAGTCAAGATCTCAGTGCAGAAAAACTCAGAGAAAATGTCTTCAGTGACCTGACTTAAAAGAATGGCTAGAGGAAATTCTCTAATCAGAAGAGAAATGATAGATATAGAATCCCGGAGCAGCAGGGAGGAAGCACAAGGCAGGGAAAGAACAAAGCTACAGCAAGGACTGCCAACTTTCCAGGTTTCTTGAGTTTTCTGAATTAAGTGTGATATTCAAGCAATAATTATAATGCTTTCTGATGTCATTCTAAATGTATGTGGGGGAAGTATTTGAGACAATTATAATAGAGGTTGGGAGGGTTAGAGCCAGAACATGAGATAAGGTGTCTGTGCCTGACTTTACTGGTGAAATGCCAATCTCAGTAGACCATGTCAAGTTATATGATACCTACAGCAACTACTAAGAAAGGTACACAAAGAATGTACTAAAAATAGTACAGGTAAATCAGGATGGGATTCTAGAGAATATTCAAGTAACCAATTAGAAGGTTTGAAAAATAAAACAGGAAACGAAAACCAGAGCAAACATACAGCAAAAAGTGAAGTGGTGAACCCTAAATAAACAAAGTACTGTCCTCAAAAATGAACAAACCACTTCTGATTGGTGAGGCTATGCCAAAGGACAGAAGAAACAACTGAAAGAGTTCCCACTGCACAAAACTGGGTTCATATGAGATACACACACACAAATATTGTATCATAATATCCACACATTCATATGAATATAAATGATTGAATAAATGAATGAGTATAAATGAAGAGATCAACCTTTGTTGCAGAAGAACTGCAAATAGTTTATGTAAACATCCTGTCCCCCAGGAAATGGAGTGTAGCCCCTTACAACTGAAATATGAGGGGCATGTACTTCCTTCCAAGAAGTAGAATGTGCAGGAGTAGGTAATGTGGAAAAGAGCAATTTTTTGTTTTGTTTTTCTTTTTGTTTTTCTTCCTGTACCAGGAATCAAACTCATGACCTTGTGCTTGCCAAGCAGGTGCTTTGCCACTGAGCTAAATCCTCAGCCCCAAAAAGAGCAGTTTTATAAAGGAGAAGACTGTCAGACACTTTGTAGGTGATTAAGGCCAACATTAGCAGTGAGTCACCCTGCACGCACGTGCAGTTGGTGAGATGTGTTTGGAATGGTATTCACTTCTGTGGTCTTCCTCCCCAAACTCACAGTTCAGTCTAGTATTGAGAACCACATCAGATAGACCCCAGTTGGGGGAAAGTCTGTAAAATACCTGACTGGCACTTCTGATAGTGTCAAAAGCACAAAAAACAGTGAAATTCTGAGAAACTGATATAGTCAAGAGCAACCCAAGGAAGCATAACAACTCATTTATTCCTAGAGAACATCCTGTAAGAGAAAAGGGCAGTAGGTGTTCCTAGAGAACATCCTATAAGAGAAAAGGGCAGTAAAGATGTCTGGATAAAGAATGGATCTAATGCAGGATATACAGTGTAATCATGTGCCAGTATTTATTAGTTGTGACAGATGCAGGATGGTAATAAATGAAACTAGATATGGAATAAACACAGTATCTTCACATTTTTAAATACAAGACTATTCAATAATTAAAAGTTTACTAAAAATTAAACTGGCAGAGATATTATACCATGTTAATAACTATAATTTATAAATGGTTTAAATGTACCAATATAAGACAGAGATCAAAAGAATACATAAAAATTACTAACTGTAAAGAAACACACTTCCGAGCCAGGAACATAGCTCAGCAGCACAAGCGCCTGCCTGGCAAGCGCAAGGTCGTGAGTTCGATTTCCAGAACCAAAAAAAAGAAAAAGAAAAAGAAAAGAAACACACTTCCAATATCATGATATAGCTAGATTAAAGTAAATGAACTGAATAAGACATGTCATACAAACCTTAATCGAAAGAAGTGTTGACATTAAAATCAGATAAAGTAGACTTAAGAGCAAAGAAAATTATCAGAGATAGGGACATTAAATAAAAGTTCAGATGGTTTCACTAGAAAAAGGATGATAAATTCAATCTAAAGAAAATTTAAAGAAGAATGAACACTAATTCTACATGTTCTCTTCCAGAAATAAAAATGAATACTTCTTAATTCATTTTATGAGATCAGTAGTACATGATATCAAACAATATATGACAAAAGAAAAAGAAAACTACAGATCAATAAACCTCATGAGAACTTCATGCAGAAATTTATAGCAAAATATTAGTAAGTATGAGGTAGCAATGTACACAGAGAATTATAAACCATTCGGGTATGCTTTATTTCTGGAATGCAAGATTATTTCAATATTTTAAAATAAGTCAATGAAACCATAATAATAGGCTGATGAAGAAAATTAACATATTATCAATCTATATAAATACAGCATTTGACAAAATTCAATACACATTCATGAGAAAAATCTTAGAAATATAAAAGAAATAAAGGCAAATTTCCTATATTTCATAACAAACACCTACAAAAACTCTATAGTTAGGATCATAGTAAATTACTGTGACTACTTTTGGAACTATATCACTGAAAGATTACTGCTTTGCTCATACTACATTTTAAAAATGATTTTGATTTGAACCACTTTAGGTTGTTTGGCTTATGTTTTAAGAAGTTGAATTTATGTTTTTGTTTTTGAATTTTGATAATTTTTATCTTACAAAACAAATGATTAACACTTTGTCATTAAAAATGCACCCTCTAAGGGGCTGGGGATTTAGCTCAGCGGCAAAAGCGCCTGCCTGGCAGGCGCAAGGTCGCGAGTTCGGTTCCCGGTACCGGAGAAAAACCAAAAAACAAAAAAAACAAAACAACAACAACAAAAAAAATGCACCCTCTACATTTCCTCTGAAGGATTTCATCATTTTGCCTTTCACATTTAAGGTTTTTTCCAATATATTTTCTCCATTTCTC
Organism: Chinchilla lanigera; assembly: GCF_000276665.1. Lineage (NCBI taxonomy): Eukaryota > Metazoa > Chordata > Mammalia > Rodentia > Chinchillidae > Chinchilla > Chinchilla lanigera. The sequence continues at coordinate 921,223 of NW_004955510.1, forward strand.
TTTCATATATATTTAAAAATACTTTTCAAAATAAAATTCAGTATTGGTTTCAATCTATTTAGCTTTGTGATAAAAACTGACCTCTCTGTAATGTATTTTGTATTTGTATTAAAAAATACAATACTCTTCCAACTTATGTAGGTATTTTAATTTTTTATTTTAAAGAGAGTAGTAAAAAAGAACATTAGCAACACACCAACATTACGGACATAAACAAAACAAAGCAAGAACATTAAAAATGATACAGGGATTCAAAACAAAATGATAGGAATTAACACTGGCTGTTATAATACATATTGTTATCTTCAACAACATTGCTCAGATTACCAGATGTAAGAATGGAAGATTGTTCAAACAATTAAAGAGAATAAAAAATAATTATTAAGTAGAACATTGGAGACAATACAGAGTTTCACTAGACAAATGATAAGAATTCACCAGTGGGTGTTCTATTGCATATTGTTGCCTTCAAATCAGTTGTTCAGATTTCCAGATATGGACATGCAAAATTGGTCAAAATATTAAAAATTTAAGCATTAACTGTTCTTTTCAATAAACCATCAGACATCAGCAATACAGTTATCATATATATATATATATAT
>NW_004955510.1:922152-924301 GCF_000276665.1 Chinchilla lanigera
GTGCACATATATCACTGTGGTATGATGTTTTTAATTCTTCTGGGAAAATCCCTAGAAGGAAAATAGCTGGGTTAAGTGGGACTTCTAATCCTAGTTCGTTGAGGAATCTCCAAACTGATTTCCACAGTGGTTTCACCAATTTACACTCCCACCAGCAGTGCATTAGAGTTCTTTTTCCTGACAGACTCTTCAGCATTTGTCATTCGTTGATTTCTTGATGATAGCCATTCTATCTGAGGTGAGATGGAATCTCAATATTGTTTTAATTTGCGTTTCTCAAATGACTAATGACATTGAACATTTTTTCATGTATTTACTTACCATCAGTACTTCTTCATCTGAGAAGTGTGTATTCATGTCAGATGCAAATGTTTAGATTGAGTCTTTGAATTTTGAAAGTCTGATTTTTGTAAATCCTTCATATGTTCTAGATAGAAGTCCTCTGTTTGAGGGGCAGTGGTTAAAATATTTTCCCAATTGGGGGGTTTTCTTTTTAGTCTAATGGTGATTTATTTTGATGTGCAAAAACTTTTTAGTAAGATGAGATCCCAGTTTTTGATTCTTTGAAGTACTTCCTGTGCAGTTTAGTTTTTGTTCATGAACTCTCTGCCTACCCCTATGTCTTCAAGATTTTTATCTACTTTCTCTTCCAGTAGATTTCATGTTTCTGTTTTAATATTTAGATCTTAGATTCATTTTGACTTTAGTTTATTGCATGGTGTTAGACATGGGTCTAGTTTTAGTCTTCAGCATGTGGAAAGCCACTTTTTCCAGCACCATTTATTAAAGAAGTTATCTTTCTTCCAGTGAACATGTTTGGCCCCTTTGTCAAAGATAAGTTAGCTGAGTATGTTTGTAGCTGTGTCTGCATTTTCTAAACTGTTACATTGATCTTCAGGTCTATTGTTTGGCAGTACCATGCTGATTTTATCACAGTAGCTTTGTAGGATAACTTCAAGTCAGGAATTTTTATGCCTCTTGCCTTTCCTTTGGGGCCCAGGATTGCTAGTGCTATTCTGAGTCTCTCCTGGCTCCAGAAGAATTTTAAGAACGTTTTCTCTAGATCTGTGAGGTACACCCATGGTATTTTATTTGGGATTGGATGGAATCTGTACAACAATGTTAGTTCTTCATATCCATGAACAAAAGATATCTTTCCATTTTCTGAAACCCTATTTGATCTCTGTTTTCAGAGCATTATAATTTTCACTATATAGATATTTTACTTCTTTTGTTAGATTGATTCCTAAGTACATTTTTTTTTAGGTGCTGTTGTGAAAGGTGTAGTTTCCCTAATTTCTCTCTCAGTCTGTGCGTAGTTTGTGTACAGGAATGTTATTGATTTTGGAGTGTTGACTTTGTATCCAACCACGCTATTGAACTTTGTTATTAAATCTATAAACCATTTGGTGGCATTTTGGGAGTCTTCTATGTAGAGTATCATGTCATCTGTGAATAATGACAATTTCACTTCTTCCTTTCCTATCCTTATTCCTTTTATTTTTCTCTCTTTTCTAATTGTTCTGGCTAATATTTCCAGAACTATATTGAAAAGGAGTGGTGACAGTGGACATCCTTGTATTGTTCCTGATTTTAAAGTGAAGGTTTACATTTTTTGACCATTTAGTATGATGTTAGCCATTGGTTTATTAGAGATGGCTTTGATCAGCCTGAGGTAGAAAACATCTATTCCTATTTTCTGTAGGAATTTATCATGAATGCATTTGCACCTTATCAAAAGCTTTTTAAATCACATGATCAATTGAGATGATCATGTGATTTTTGCCTTTGGCTCTATTGATATGGTGTATTACATTAATTGATTTGTGTAAATTTGAACCATCCCTGCATCCCTAGGATGAATCCCACTTGGCCCTGTTGTATAATCTTCTTGATGATTTGTTGCATTCTGTTTGCTAGTATTTTATTCAGAATTTTTGCATCTATATTCATTAGGGAGATTGGCCTATAAATCACTTTTTTGGTTGTATCTTTCTCTGGTTTTTGTGTCAGGATAATATGTACCTCCAGGAATGAGTTAAGGAGAATTCCTTCCCTTTTAATTTAATTAAAGAGGTTGAGAAGAATTACTGCTAACTCTTCAGTAAATTTCTCACAGAATTCAACTGTGAATCCACCAGCACCTGGG
>NW_004955510.1:924401-925119 GCF_000276665.1 Chinchilla lanigera
TTTCTTCTGTGACCCATTGGTTGTTCAAGAGGTTGCTGTTTAATTTCCAAGTGTTTATAGAATTTTTGGAATTTCTTTTGTCATTAATTTCCAATTTCATTGCACTGTGGTCAAATAATATGCATAGGATACTATCAGTTCTTTTGTGTTTAGTTAGGTATGTTCTCTGGGCTAGGATGTGGTCTATTCTAGTGCCATGTGCAGCAGAGAAAAATGTGTATTCTGATGTTGTGGGACAGAACATTCTGTATACATCTACTAAGTCTGTTTGTTCACAGATTAGATTCAGATCTGTTATTTCTTTGCTGATTTTTTTGTCTAGTTGACCTATCTCTTTGTGTCAAAGGGATGTTGAGGTTCCCTATTACAATAGTGTTATAAATTATTTGGTTTTTCATGTCTATTAATATTTGTCTTATATAGCTTGGTGCTCCCATATTTGGTGCATCCATGTTTGTGATTGTTACCTTTTCCTCTTGCAGTTTTCCCCTAACAAGTATGTAGTGACCTTCTTTATCTCTTTTGATTGTTAATGGTTTGAAGTTTATGTTCTCTGCAAATGTGATAGCTACCCAAGCTTTATTCTGGGATCCTGTCGCATGGAGAATTATTCTCCATCCTTTGACTTTCAGTCAATGGATTTCCTTTTGAGTAAAATATTTTTCCTGTGTACAGTATATTGTGGGATTTTGTTTCTTTTTTCTTTTTATTTATTTAT
>NW_004955510.1:925219-932541 GCF_000276665.1 Chinchilla lanigera
TTTGTTTATTTGTGCTTGTTCTGTTTTCCTGAGGTAGGAATTCATTGCTATAAATATCCCTCTGTAGACTGTTTTCATTTTATCCCACATGTTCCTATAAGTTGTATCTACATTTTTCCTTGATTGTAAATATTGTTTAATTTCTACTTTGATTTTATTTGTGACCCATTGGTTGTTTAGCAGGGTGTAATTTAATTTCTATGTGTTTATGACTTTTTGTGATTTCTTTTGTTATTAACTTCCAATTTCATTGCACTATGGTTCAATATTATGCACGGGATAATTTCAGTTCCTTTGCATTTACTTAAGATGTGCTAGCATATAGTCTATTTTATAGAAGGTCCCATGTGAGGCTGAGAAGAATGCATATTCTGATGCTGTTGAGTGGAACACTCTGTAAAGTTGTACTAAGTCCATTTGTTCACAAGTTTGGTTAAGTTCTGTTATTTCTTGGATGATATTTTGTGGAGCTGATCTATCTCTTTGTGACAATGGGGTGTTATAGTCCCCTTTTATGATTTATTGCTGTTTATTTCATTTTTCATGTCTGTTAAAATTTGTGTTACATAGTTGAGTGCTCCTGTATTTGGTACATAGATGTTGATTGTTATGTTCTCTAGAAGTTTTGCCCTCACAAGTATGCTGTGAACTTCTTTACCTCTTTTGATTGTTCTTGATTTGAAGTTCAACTTGTCTGCAAACAGAATAGCTACACCTGCTTTTTCCTGGGTCTTGTCAAGAGGAGTATTGTTTTCCATCCTTGAATTTTCAGTCAACAAATTTCCTTTTGCGTTAAATGTGTTTCTTGTAAACAGCATATAGTTGGATTTTGTTTCTTGATCCACTCTGCCAGACTGCTTCTTTTGATTGGTAAATTGGGGCCATTTATATTGACAGTTATAACTGATGTGTATTGGCTTATCTTTATCATGTTACTTTCTGCTGTTGGTTCCTCCTTTTTGCCTCTGTTTAAATGCTTGTTCTGCTTGGTGGCTCCTTTGTTTTGCTGTTCTTGAAATTGTTGTCTTTTTTATATCTTTCTAGAATGTCTTTTAGTAGTCTTTGTAGGATTGGTTTGGCACTCATGAACTTCTTCAGTTGTTCTTTATCATGGAATTATTTTATTTCTTCATTAAATTTTTTTGCCACGTACATCAATCTTGATTGGAAATTGTTTTCTTTCAGTATTTGAAATATTTCACTCCAAGCTGTTCTTTACTTGATATTTTGTGTTGAGAAATCTGCCATGATTCTGATGGACTTTCTTTATAGGTGATCTCTTTCTTTACTCTAACAGCTTTTAATATTCTGATCTTTTGTTGAGTTTCTGGGATCTTGATCACTATATGTCTGGGTGTAGATTTATTTTTTGGTTATTTGGGGTTCTATATGCTTCACTTTTCTGTATGTCTAACTCTTTTTCTATGCCTGGGAAATTTTCTACTATTATTTCTGCACATAGTCTTTTTATGTCTTTTGCGTTGTCACCTATTGTTTCGTTGATACCTATTAATGTTACATTGTTTTTCCTTACTTCATCTTGCAGTAATTTAATGTTATTACCTGCTTCCTTGGTTGTTTTTTAGATATCCTTCCTTTCATGTTCATTAGTGGCGATACTCTCTTCAATGTCTGAAAGTCTATCTTCCACTTTGTTCAAGAGGTTTTGCCAGTTTTTGATGGAATTTTTAATTTTCTGAATATCTGTTTGAATCTGTTTCATGCATTATAGTTCTTTTCTATATTGTTCACTCAAGGTTTCCATGAGTTTCTTATGCTCCTCTATTTTCTTATCAATGTCATCTTTGGATGTGCCAAGCAATTCTTTCATTATTGTTGTCATTTCTTTTTTCACCTGAGAGATTATTTCTGATGTGATATCTTCTATGGCCTGATGGAGTTGTTCCTTTATTTAAGTTGCTATCATTTCACCAATTTCAGGTATATGACTTCCAGGATCTTCTGCGTCACTGTCTTCTGGACTTGTTGTTGGTAATGTAGTGGTCTGAGATTGCTTTTTCCTCCTTTGTTTTATCATTTTTGAAGATCCATTGTTTTCTTGGAACTCAGACTAACTCCTATGATGATGTGGGAGTGGCAGGGTAAGGATCCATAGGTCCCCAGTGCCCACTGTGCCTCTTGTTCTGGTGTGTGGGGTAAGGTGGGGTCCCAGATGTTCCCCAAAATTTCCTGCCTTCTGTTGGCTCCCTGTCTGGTGGGAGAGGGGTGGAGGATGCTCACTGAAGTTCCTGAAGCTGTTCGGGTTTCAGTTGGCTTCCAGAAGAGTGGGAGGGTGCATGCTGTGGTCACCAAGGCTTCAGACATTGCACAAAACCCAGCCCAGTTCCCACACCCATAGGAAAGGGGTGACAGTGGATGCCCTGAGGATGCTCAATCTGTCTGAGGTTCAGCTTTGCTCCTGCTGGGGTATAGTTGATGATGGGAGTGGCCACTGAGGCCCCAGAAGCTGTCTGGGGCTCCACCTGCCTGGCATGCCACTCAGGGAGGTGCAAGGGAGGCTCACTGTGGTTCCTGAAGATGTATGGTGGTTCAAACCGTCTCCCACAGTGATGCAGGGAATGCAAGGTGTGGCCACCCCAGAATGTGTCCAGGACTCTGTGTTCCTTCCATACTGGTAGGAGAGGCACAAGGTGGCTCACCAGGGTTCCTGAAAATGTCTGAGAGTCAGTCCAACTCCTGCAGGGACACTAGGGGTTCAGAGAGTGGTCTCCAAGTCTCCAGAATGTGTCTAGGGCTCCACTTGCCTCACACGCTGGTCGGGGAGGTACTGGGTAGCTCACTGGCGTTCCTTAAGACATACCTGTAGGTCTTATTAGTGTTCTTAATAAAATATTATAGACTTTTTCATGTTCTTTTTCCCTTTTTTCCCTGGAAGTATTTACATCTACTTATTTGATGTTGCTATCAGGATCTTTTAAAATTCATGTTTTTTTTTTTTTTTTTTGCAAAGGAATCTAAACAAGTTTATCTTATAGAAATAGAAGTTAGAGTATTGATAACCAGAGCTTTGGTCAGATTTTATAATTAAATTTGTATAGAAGGAATAAACTTTCAGAAATCTATTATACAACAAGGTGGTTATACTTAATGATGATTTATTATATGCTTAAAAAATAACAAGAATGATGCTATCATGACAAAAATGGTAACTATGTAAGTTAGCTAATTTGTTAGTTGAACCTAATGATTCCACAATGTATATATATAGTTCATAACATCATAAAAAAGATGAAAATATATAATATTACCTATGAATTTTTAAAAATGCTAAGTAAAATTTAAAATCTAAATTACTATTTTGGGAGTGGTGCCACACACCTGCATTCAGCACTTAGAGTGCTAAAGGAGAAAGATCATCAGTTTTAAATTATTCTGAGCTGCAGAATGAGCTCTAGACCAGCCTATCATAGTCAGATCCTGTCTCAAAATGAAAAACACACATACAAAAATATTGATTGCAACAGGCATACAAACATAAAGATAAAAAAAGGAGTGTAACTAAATGTTTGTCCTCTAAGATCATGAAAAATATGTAGGTATATCTGCTCTTGTGACTTCTATTCAGTATAGCACTCCATAGTCTAGTGCACACAAGCAAGAGAAGAAAATAAATAGTATGTAAATTGGAAAAAAATTACTGTACCTGTTTACCAATGCCATGAATACAAACAAACAACAGAATTACCCAGACTGTCCTAGAACTATTAGGTAAATTTAGCATCTCAGTATAAAGGATCAACTTGCAAAAATCAGTATTTCTGTGTTCTCAGTGAATCTGGTAAAACTGAAATTCACATAACGTTTAATCACCAAAAATATATGTAGAACTTGGTAAAAAAAAAAAAAAAAAAGAAAAAAGAAAAGCACCCCTACAAAACGTCTGAGACCTTTATGCATTCAACTACAAATTGCTGTCAAAATATTTTTAGAAACCTAAATAATTGGGGAGAGAGAGAGACAATATTCATGGATTGAAAGAATCAGTGTGACTGAAATGTCAATACTCCTCAAGTTGATAGACAAGTTTACTGAAGCATTCTCTTTTTACCACACTAAGTTCCTTTTAGGTGAGATCAGGTGCATTCAGGGTGGTATGGTGGTAGACTTAACTTCCTTTTAAAAGGAACTGAGAACTTGACAATTTTCTGACTTACTCTCACTGACATAAATTTTTGCATTTTGGTACAAATGATTATGAAGAGGACAAAATAACTGCTTTGTATATCAACCTGTAAAATTTTTCAAAAGCAAAATAACCTGGACACAACATTTACTATGTTTCCCTTCACAACAAAGTTGTTTAAGCTGAGATGGGAAAGCACTTGATGAGGAGGTTGTTCTGACTGTGTTTAGACAGGTTCCACCAAGAGTTTGACAGCCTGAAATATTGCCAATACTATTTGTTGTGGCTACATAACCTGTGCTAGCCAGGAACCCCATGACACTAAGAGAGTTTAAGTTAATTGCCCAGATTCACACAGGTTACAAGTAGCTTTAATAAAATTCAAAGTCATGTTTTCATGACTATCACGCCAGTGACCCAACACTAGTAGAAATTTTCAAAATATATTCATATTTATTTTATCTTACATATTGCACATTTTAATTTACATTCGGTTACATTATTTATATAACACACACAGCTCATTAGGTATAGGAAGTGAAATTCTTAACGTTTTCCTGTATCAATATGTAAAATCTGGGGAACCACTGTACATTCTCCTGCCTTCTCCATATTCTTACATAACTCAGTTTTTGTGTGTGTATGTGTGTGTGCATATGTGTCATCCATCAACACTCCAGGGATGAGTCATATATTGTAATATCCAAGGTCTGTAATGGAGAAAGTCAGAGACTAAAATTAAAAGATTCTGCATCTCCTTTTTCAATATATGTCTGTTAACATGAAGTGGAATAATTTTCTGCACCCACTTTTGAGTTCTTGTATGGACTTTATCTGATTTGTTTTCTTCAGTATTTGATATGATTAATAGAGGGGGCAGAGTCCATACTAAAGACAACATACTACTTTGGCATCTCTCCTATGAATTCCTAAAGCAATGAAAACCACGAAAACATTGTCAAGATAGGGTCATAATAAAAGGCCCTATTGAATGTTGTTCTCCTGAGCCTGTAAATTCAGTGAAGTTTATTGTTCTGATCTTGAGTCCACAGATTATGCTGTCTGATTTAAGGCACTAAAGAAGCAGTCAGTTTGAGCAGCAGTAAAATTTCTGCAGAATAAACAAACTCATAAAATGGTACTCTGCACTTCCTCATACTATATTATTTCCCCTTGCTTCTTTCAACTCCAGGACGATAGTGGTAAAATGATGCAACTATTAGAACTTAAAAAGACAGAACTCATATTTAAATGATGCCTAACAAAATGCCATGTGATTTTAAATTTTCACAAAATATTTTGACGAGTAAACACTTTCAATAATAATAAACACAATGGTCCAGTGGTATACTCAGTGGCTTGGCAGTTACCTACATAGAGTGTGAGATAGTACATTTCAAGCATAGTTACCACCACTGGACTGTGCTTTCCTTAGGCACTATTGCAACTAGTTGAAAATTACAACGTAATACACAACTGAAGGTAAATGATTCTTGTATAGATGTGGTTCTATTGTTTGCAACCAATGTATGTCTTTCCTGTGTATTAGCAGTACTACCTTTTAATTTTAAGAAGCTAGTAGGGCTTATTTAGCAATCAGAACTTCTGTGAATCTAATAATATTCTAGTTTTATTTTTTGTAAGAGTAAAACTATTTGGAGATAGGCACAAAGAGTCAGGGTAAAAGAAAATGGCTGAGAAAAATGAGAAAGAAAATCAAATTTCTTCCCTAGCCTGTTAAGGATATGAATAACATTAAACTGTGACCAGGATTTGGCTCTGAATTGAATAGGTGGGAAATAGATGTTTGGTTTTGAATAAGATCAAGTATCCTGGCCTACAGTCTACATCCTTGATTTTGGGCTTCAAACATGCCGGAGGAGTACCAGAGCCATCAGTTCTGATGGGACTTTATGTGTGCACAGCCAATGGATGCATTGGTGACATCCAATGTGGATGGGTGGCTGGGAATTGGAAACCATCTCCAGTGAATTTAGAACACATAAAACAAGTACCTTGAGCATAAGTCTAGTGTATTATCATTGGTAGCTGGAAAATGATGGGAAATGATTTCCTCAAGTAATGAGCAAAGATTGTATATCAAAATTTGCAGGTTGTTATTTATATTGGCAAGATACTTAATTCATATGCTCTTAGCATTTGTAATGATAGCTACCCTATAGAGACATTTTCCTCCAAAATATTAGTTTCCAAATCTTTTATAAAATATGCCTTTTCTGTTACACTTTTGAGTCCACTTATGATATAGTTTATCACTGCTTGCAAAAGACTTTGTGGTATCCTCTTTGATATTGTTCATTTAGGTAAATTTCTCTAGTGCCTGAATTTAATATCATTGATAAACTATGATTAGTGATGTTGAGCACCTTTTTATGTGTTCATTGAACATTTTTATTTATTCTTTGGTATAATATCTATTTAACTACTCCCACTATTTTTGAATTTTTATTACTTTTTTATTTGAAAAAATAAAAGAAAAACATATCAACAGACATTCATTTACAAAATAGCACAAGAACAATACAAGCAATACAGAATTACAGACAAGGTGACAGGAAATTAACAATGGTTGTTATATTATATATTGATATCTTCAAAGTGGTTACTCAGGAAAACAAATATAATGAAATTTATGAAATACATGAAAGATTGATCAAATACAAATACATGAAAGATTGATCAAATAATTAATCATTAACTGTTCCTTCCAATAAAATGAGAGAAGTCAGTAGTTCAACCATGTTAGCTACCTTGTATATATATACATACATAGCTATCCTCTTCTTTCTTTTATCTTTTCCCTCATCCCAGTTGCTCTTTAACGTGAGCAGTTTCCTTTGGTTCACAATGTCTATCATACTGCCTAATTTTTATTCATATTTTCAGGTTCTTACACGAGTGAGACAATACATTGCTTACACATGTAGATCTGATTTATTTCACTTATGAGTATGGTTTACAGTTCTGACCATTTACCGATAAAAGCCTCGAGTTTATCTATCTTTATAGCTAAGCAATATTCCATTATATAAAAATGCCACAATTTTTTTTATCCATTCCTCAGTGGATGGGCATTTGTGTTGCTTCTACAATTTAGCAATTACAAATTGTGCTGCTATAAACATGGGTGTACATATATCACTGGGATAGGATGTTT
>NW_004955510.1:936390-953964 GCF_000276665.1 Chinchilla lanigera
TTGAGAAGTCTGCCGCGATTCTATGGTCTTTCCTTTATAGGTGATCTGTTTCTTTTCCCTATCAGCTTTTAATATTCTGTTCTTTTGCCAGATATCTGAGATCTTGACTATTATATGTCTAGGTGTAGTTTTACTTGATTACGGCTAGTTGGAGTGCTATATGCCTCATTTACTTGTATATCAGATTCTTTTTCTTGCTTGGGAGATTTTCTGCTATTATTTCTGCAAATATTCTTTTTATGTCATTTGTGTTGCCTCCTGCTGTTTTATTGACTCGTGTTACTCTTACATGATTTCTCTTTGCCTTGTCTTGCATCTGCTAAATTGATTTTTCTTGGTTCCTTGTTGATTTGGAGATATCCTTTCTTTCAGGATCGTTATCTGCCATGTCTTCAAGATCTGAAATTCTATCTTTGGCTTCATTCAAGTAGTTTTGCCAGCTTTCAATGGAAGTTTTGATTTCCTGGATATCTCTTTGAATCAGTTTCATGCATTCTAGTTCATTCATATATTGTTCATTTAAAGTTTCCCTCAGTTTCCAATGCTCATCTATTTTTTTATATATGTCTTCTTTAGATGACCTGGGCAATTCTTTCATTATTGTTGTCATTTCATTTTTTACCTCAGAGTTTATTTCTGATCTGATGTTTTCCATGGCCTGACAGAGTTGTTTCTTTACTTCAATTTCAATCATTTCAGCAATTTCAGGTGTGTGTTTACCAATTCTTCTATTTCGATGTCTCCTGAACTTGTTCTGATTGGGGTGGAGTTCTGAGATTGCATTTTAGTCCTTCATCTTGTCATGTTGGATACTGGAGGCAGAGTGCTCAGTCTCCCTCTTCCCTGACAGCTCAGCCAACGTCACTAGCATCCCTAGTTTTCCTGGTGGTCAGAGTTTCTCCTTAGTGTCCGCTGAGATGTGCTGATTAGTCGGGGTTCTTCCAGCAGTTGGTGAAGTATACCTAGTTCTCCCAGGTCTCAGAAGTGAGCTGTGATGTCATTAGATCGCAGACCATCTGATCCAGTGTTCCCTGACAGTTCAGGGCATAAGTATGACCCAGAAGTGGTTGCACTGGTGGTGTGATCATGGACCACTTAGTCCTGTGTCCCCAGGCATTTCAGGGCACAGGCAGAGCCCAGACACAAATGGCAAGGTCAGCAGTTCATAGACCTCCTAATTCCCTGTCCCCAGGCAGCTCAGTGTGCAGACAGGAGCCACACATGGGCTGTACTGGTGGTGATCGTAGACCACCTGTTTCTGTGACCTCCAGGAGGTCAGAGTGCACAAACCCTGAAGCAAACCTCAGTGTCAGCAGTTCAGGTACCACTGGCTCTAGTACCTCAGTCAGTGCAGGGCACATGAAGGGAGGGCCCAAATGCAAACCCCAATGTTATCAGGTTCATGGGCCTTTTGAGTCAGAATCTCCTGTCTGCACCAGGTCTATCTGCACCTCCACAGAGGGTGGAGACATGGAATGCAATGACAACAGGGTCCTGGGTTGCCTGCTCTGTTCTCAGGAAGTAGATGTGGAATACCTGGTTCTCTTGGCTTTAAGCTGTGAGCCATGATGTCAGTGGGAACTTTTAAAACTGTAGAATTTTAGATTTGTAGATAGATTGGATCTTATTTTATGTAGTGTTTCTTTTTTTTTTTTTTTTTTTTTTTTTACTTTTCAGTAGTCTGGAAGAAAAGACAGGGAGAATCATGGGGGATCCTGCAGCAAAGAAAACTGAAAGGGACAGGAAAGAGGCAAAAAGATGATATGCAAAGAGTATTTTCTTATAGTCTAATGTGTATGTGTTATAGTAGGTATATCATATTTAATTGAACCTAAAATACGGTAGATTTTACAACATTATTTTAGGTAAGAAGATTGCACAAAAGTTATTTTAAGTACTAATAAAAAAGTTAAATATGATCTTTTATTAATATAATTTTTTTACATAATGAAAGTGTTAGTCAACTTTCCATCTCTGTGTGTCTTAGTCACTTTCCTCATTAATGGGACAGATTACTTGACATCTACATCTTAAAGGAGGACAGGGTTAGTTTGGCTCATGTTATTTGTCCATAGTAATTCAGTGCCCAAGCGAGAAGGCATAGTGGAAAGGTCTGGAGGGGGAGAACTGCTCACTTCATGGAGGCTAGGAAGCAGAGAATCAAGGAAGATGCCAGGAATGGAGACCTGTCCTTCCAGTTGCACCCACAGTGACCCACCTCTTCCAAGCAGATCCTACCTCGTAACACCAAGTTAGCTATAATCCTTCATAATTCAATCACCTTCCAAACACGTGATACTTTGAGGGCCATTTTATGTCCAAACCATAATACTGTGACAAAATACATAATCAACTTAATATGGAGGAATGGTTTCTCTTACTTAGCTCATAGTTTCAGAAATATCATTCCATGGTTGCTTTGGGCCTGTAGTGACACACTACATAACAGTGGGAGCTTGTAACACAAGAGGTCTGTTCCCCTCATTGCAATTGGGAAGCAAAGAGAAGAGAGAAAATGTGTCTATTGTTCCAGTTTTCATGATCTATCTTCCTCCAACCAGGCCCCACCTCTGAAAGGCTCCAATCTCCCAACAAGACAGGCTGGGGACCAAGCTTTGAACACTTAGAGCCTTGACGGGGACACCCAAGATCCGCACTACAGCAGAAAGTAAAGAGAGCTAATAGTTTATCCTAGTCTGCAACTTCTGCCACTCCAGAGTCTAGCTTTTCTGAACTGACTTCAAACTTTGGGTCCGCAAGTTTATGTTTATTCAGCCATTGACTGAGACGGCAATAGAATTGTTGAAGTGACATATCTTTAGACATAGCCCCACTATTGTCTCTGGAGTTTAGCTTGTGGTTATCTATGCTAAAGAAATGGGAGCTACATCCTACTTACCACCTGCCTCCCACAGTCATGAGATGCCACAATGTAATGGGAAATTAAGTTTCAATTGTATGCAATATTTTAAAAGAATGTGTCTGGGCTGGGGATATAGCTCAGTGGCACCATCCCTGCCTGGGAAGCACAAGATCCTGAGTTTGACTCTCATTACCAAAAAAATAAATAAATAGAAAAGAATATGTGGTTTAGAACCAATTAAACATGGAATTTATAGTCTCTGTAATCTGTTTCAAAATGGATTCATGCCAGAAAAATTATTTTGCCACATTACAAAGGGAAAACTTTTACCTTGCTTTCTTCTAACATTTTTATTTTCAAGGCAAAATATAAAGGTTTTTCTTTAAAACCATTAAGATAGTGAAGTGATTTGTCGTTGTGATGGGTTTAATCATTCAGATTTTTGTTTACATTAGATGATAACAATTTAATATTCACCCATAGTTCTCTGTTTAAAAAAAATAGCAATCAATTAGGAAACAGAAAACATCAAGTCAATTAGTCACTGAATGCAGAATATGTTTTCTCTTAAGTAATGTCACTTTATTTTCCAATAGAAAGAATGGGAGGTTCATGTACTATTAGAAGGCACAGCAAATTACTCCTATTTTCCCAGAAGTCTGGCCTTGATTTTCAAATATTTTAAGCATGATCCTATATTAGTAAAATATTTTTGAGCCTGTAGCAACAATGCATGTAGGTATATTACATACAAAGTATAAATTTTAGAAATGAGATACAAATGCAAATAAATATTATAGTGTGTTCTTTTCTGGTCTCCAAAGGATAATCTTTCACACTGCTTTTGAGGAATATGTTTCTAAACTGTCACAAGTTTGGTCAATCTGATGAGGGACTTTGTTTCTTTCAGGAAATGTGCAACACATGGTTTTCTCAGATTTAACTAGTGTCTTAATGCTAGAGGGTTAATTTGCTTCAGCCGTTGAGCCTTTGATTATCAGAGTGTAACTTCCTCATGTGGCAGTAGTTAGTCTTAGGAGAAGTTCCCTGTGAAGTTAATTTTTAGAAATTGAGTCTGGCTTCCTGCTGACTTCATAAAATGGAAAATTTGTTTCTCTTGGGGCAGAGGGGAAATATGGCCCTTAGATGTAATAAAATCACACTAAAGTATAGAGAAAATCTTTGAAAAGTCTATGTTTAAAAGGAAATCATTACTTTTATGCTCAAATAATGTTACTCAAAATGAGATCAAATCTCAATTGCAAAGAGTAATTTTCTCCCATTGGTTTTTTTATATTCCTAATATAAAGCTAAAACATCTAAGGAGGAAAAGAAAAATAATAAAAGTATCTCCTTCATTAACTAAATGGAAATTTTCCTTTTTCTTTTTGCCCTCATTGTTTTCAAAGCTTAGTCCAAACTTCCAACTATTAAATATTCTCACATTAGAACTATACTACAAAAGATCACTGTTGCAAATAATATTATAACCAGCTTATGTGCATAAAGTTGTATATATTTATGAAGTTAACTGTTACATAAATTAACTCTTCCTCTTATTAATGAATTCAAGTTCTTTGCAGTGAAGATCACTGTAGATCCTTCATTGAAAAAGCAAAGAAGCTGGTGGAATATGGATCTTACTTTTGCATATTCATTTTGTTTCAAAATGTTGGAAATATAGTGAATATGAGAGTATCGATATCTGGGTGAATCTTCAATTCCATCGTTAGCTCAAACTGATACATTTTTCAAGCCATTAAAATATATTCTGTTTTTGGATAAGTATTCATTTCAGAAAATGTCCAGTAGTATTGACAAGTTAATTGTATTAACCTCTGGGAAAATAAGCTGAAAAATTTTATTTTCAATTTCATGTTGGAAGTTTCCTTAAGTCTATGTTTTATTTAAATTTGTTTCATGCCACATTAATTTTTGGTTTTTAAATACTAATATATTGGCCATGTTTTTACTTACAACTAATATATTTTCTATGCAAGTTAAAGCATTTGTATGCTATTGTTAGTAGCCCAGCTTTTTAAATTTTCAGACAATCCTTTTTTTACTTACAACATTCTGGAAAAGCAAACATAGAACAATTTTAATAATAAAATGAACAAATATCCAAAACTATAATGCATACAATGCATAGGTAACTTCACCCAAAGAAGGAAGTTTCATTTGTTACTAACAAGGACTGAAAACTAGTGTTTGAGCCAGTGAATGGAGGCTGTGTTGCCCTTGTGGGTGGCTGTCAAACCCCAGCATGGACCCCAGTCAAGCTTTCCTCCCCAGGAACATCAGAGGAGACATTATCAGTAGAGAGGTAGAATTAGGACCCATGTCCAAAGGCAGGAAGTTTGAATGTTTGAAGTATGCAATTTTAGGGAAAGAAGAAAAAAAGAAACCTCTGTAAAATAGCTTTTGAGAGACAAAGAATCCTCTTCTTCAATGGAAAAATAAAAGAAATTTTCCATGAGAAATTAAATCTCTAACCTGTATCAAATTATACTACCGTACCTGGGTTATTGCAACTCTCATATGGGCATGTAAATTGGAGCTCAGGCTGATAGTAATCCTATAGCTGGAGAGAAGCTAAAAGACAGAACAACAAACTAGAAAAGCTTACCTGTCCAGTAGAGGTCATGAGAGATAAAGTAAGCAACAAAACATTTAGTAAACAGAAAGCCCATAACAAGATAAAAATAAGTACTATGTGTAAGTAATTTACATAACATTAACATAATAATATGCTAATAAAAAGAATGAAATTCTCAGATTGGAAAAAATATAACAATAAACTCTAATGACAAGCTACATCATAACAAAAATACACTGATACAAATACTTCACCCTAAAATCTTGCATCCTGGGTAGTGTTATTATTATTTGGTGTCCTTCACAGAAAAGAGAGAACTATACATGAAAGACAGAAACAAAGAAGAAACTTTAAATCATAACAACAGAAACAAATACTCAATGTTTAGCTGCATTGGTAGTATTTTGAGAGGAGATAATAGAGTGATTCTGGTGACTTAGGAGATCTAGGTGTAATGCCCAGGAAGACAAAGTGACTGTATTTGGGCTACTAAGAAACAGAGACAGATCTGAGACCATCTGTGTTAGGCTAGAAAATTCAAGAAACTACATGTTCAACAAAATCAAGGTTTAAATACATTGGTTAGTACAAGGGGGAGAAAATGAAACTTCCTTTCTAAGACTCTAATTCTAGGGAAAAATAAAACAGGCCATGTACAGGACTAGAATGAATGTTGTCATAATTATCAAGCTGAAAAAAATCAATGCTGTTTTAGTAATGGTAAAATCAAATGAAGTAAGTTTAGGAGGGATGTTCTGATATGATTTTTTAAATTATAAAAAAGGGACCCACTATTAACTAGCATTTAAAATAAAATTTAAAAACCAAGGAAATCAACAATCACCAAGAGGCAAACAAAGAGTTGACTCAGACCAATACTATTTATTGTTAGTAAAATATAACATAAGAATTAGAAAAATAAATATGTTTGAAGTATTTAAAAACATGAAAGGAATTGAAAATATGACAAAACGCACACTGAAAAATAATTGTTTTGAAAAGGAACAATTAGAGTTTCTAAAGATAGTTTTAAAAAGTGCAATTAGAATTAAACAGTGATCTAAATACCCAATTAGAAATGATTGAGGGAATTCTTAATTGGACAGATATTCGACCAGAGAAAATTACCCAGAATACAGCCTGAAAGAAAAAGCGATGGAAAATACTTATTACTGAAGGTATAGAAGTGAGTCAAGCAGACTTGCTGTCTGCCTGACCAAAGTCTGTGTTTTAGTCAAGGAGTATAGGAGACAACAATCAAGAATGATTAGGCAAACACTTCGGGTTTGAGCAGTGTAGGACTCGGTGGTCTCTCCATGGTCCCTCGGAGAAAATTGTGAGGGGATTTAGAAAATAAAGACAAGAGACACAAGCCGGGATCAGATGGTCATGGCCTTTTACCTGATGGGTGAGAGTACTGAACAACAATAGTAGGGGCATTTATTTATACCCTTGTGAAGTTACTGTCATAAGAGGTAATGTTGCCTAACGACTAATGACTGAAATTGTCCAGGGAGGATGTTTTTCTCAAGACTGAAGTAGCTTGACTACTTGAGGCACTCTGGCTCTGTCCTGCCCTCACACATATGGCCAATTTCCAGCTCCAGCCACTCCCAACAGAGCAGTGTTTTTGGTTTAGTTTCTTCAGAGAACCAGAACCATTAGTGTGTCTATTTGTGTATTTGTGTGTGTGTGTGTGCGTGCATAAATTTATTCTAAGCAAGTGGTTCATGTGATTATGAAGGCTGACAAGTCTGAAATCTGTGGGGAGGGTGGCAGGTTAGAGACACAAGGCAGAGTTGCAGTGGTAATTTAAGTCTGAACACTGTCTCCTGGCAGAACTTCTCCTTGTTTGGAGGATCTCAGTCTTGGTGCCATTAAACCCTTCAGCTGATTGGATGAGAGTCACTCACATTATGGAACAAGGTCTGCATTACATGCAGTCCTCCAAATCCATCCTTACAGAAACATCCAGAACAATACTGACCCAAACCCTGGGCACTGAGTCTCAGGCAACTTGACACAAAATGAGTGAACATGGTGGTGATGACTACTTTGAGAACAGTGGCCTGGCAAAGCAGAGAAATCTCATAGCTGTTTCACAGAGGGCAATGGAGAAAACTTTGAAATGGTAACATAGAGACAGAAAACTGAGGAAGTAAAGAGGCAAGCTGACTGTCTACCTGGACCTTGGACTGTAGGAAGAGTGTGAGGGCAAAGATATGCAAAAGTCCTGCATGGGACCTTGTAGAACATTTTAAAGGATCAATGAGGAGACCAGTGTGGCTGAAGCACAGTGATTAAGGACAGATTGGAAGGGGACAAAGTCAAGACAGGAAAAGGAGGTCTGGTAACAGATAGGTGCCATGGGCTGGTTGATAGACTTTGGTTTCTACACTGCAGAGTGAAATGGAAGTAAAGTAATGGGTCTTCAGAATGGATGTGACTTGATATGTTTTTTGTTTATGTTGATAATAGATGCTGAGGGACAGCCAGTTGTGGTGGTGCATGCCTGTAATCCTAGCACTTGGGATGCTGAGGCAGATGTATCATCTGGAGTTCAAGGCCAGCCTGGACTACACAGTGAGGCTATAGCCTGGGCTACAATAAAGAGGTGGGAAACCAATGATAAAAATATTGGGTTATAATCTAAACCAGACATGAAATGTCTTGATAGTGGTCAGGATTAATATGATGCTAGAGGTATTTGAAATCACAGAGGATTAGATTTGCTTATGAACTGGTTGAGAAACAGAAAACCATGAGTGGCTCTAAGGGTTTTGACTTGAGCACATGTGAAAATGGATTTTGTTTTAAATTGAGATTGGAAACATTGGAGAGAAATCAGCAAAGGGTGAGGGTGGGAATCTTATGTATAGTGTTTATATTTTATATTTGCAATACTTGTCAAGCACTTTGATAGAAAGTTTAAATTTCCTGTTGGATATTTAAATGTAACATGGGGAAATTATAGGTTGGAGATGAATTAACACAAACCCATTAACAGGTAATGAAATTAAGAGAGGAAATATATTTAAATTGAGTTCCAAAAAGGATAAAAGAAAGGCCAATGTTTGAAGACAAACAGGCAAGAAAAATTCAAAACATATAACTTATTTTTTTAAAAAAGCCTTGAACCTATTTAAGTAAAGAAGCTCATAATAAATCTATTCTTGGGCATACTGTAGAGGAATAGCCAAACTGAAGTCAAAGGGAATATTTTAAGAGCTACCAAAGACAATGTAGAGGATCCACTCAAGAAAAGAGGGCAAGGGGAGAGACCTTGAGGAACGGGGCATGATGTTCAAGCATGGATCCAAGCAGTGAAGGATGTGCAAAAAAGGTCAGCAGTGTAAATATTGACAAACTTATAAAGGATTTCTCACATATAGAAAAGGGTCTTACTGTGTTTTCCAGAGGATCAAGAACTACTGTGCTCATGAGGTTATCTTGTCTCAGCCTCTTGAGTAGCTGGGACTACAGAAAATAATAGAAACCAGTGGAAAGAATAACATACTGTAGATTCAGTTGGAAAAGACCACCTGTTTATTAAAACAAATCAAAATTTGTTTGATTTATTAAAATTTATCAAATTTGATTTATTAAAATTTATTTGATTATTAAAATGAATCAAAACAAAGGAAGTCTCATTTTAAAAAGGTGAAAATGAACAACTAAAAAGAAATGCTGATATAACAGTGGAAAAGCTAAAATCTCAAGAACAGGAATATAAGAATATTATCACAAAACTTGCACATGAAATGAAAATCAAAAAGGAGGAACATAAGACAGAAATACATAGACTTTATCAAGATATGCAGAAAAAATTTGAATTAAATGAAGAAAAGTACAAAGACCTAACCAAAAAAAAAAAGGAGATGGAAATTTCAGAGTTAAATGCAAAGTTAGTAACTCAAGAAAAGGAAAAGCAAAATGCAATAATCAAACTACAGCTGGAGTTTGATGCCAAACTAGCAAGAGTTCATACTAAATCAATACCCTATCCAGATGCTACTATTTCCCCACAAAGTATGTACAGAAGGAAGCTTCAACATCTTCAAGAAGAATAAAACAAGGAAATTGCAATTCTTCATGACACCATTCACGATTTGGAGTGGCACCTTTCTATTGGCAAAGATTCTCACCTTAAGCGTGGACAATTTTGAGTATAACAGTAAATTCATTAATTAGTATTTACTTTTCAAAAAGCATTTGAAAAATTCACTGCCATTGTCAACATAAGCCTAAATAATAAAAAAGAGACACTTTAAAGATTTTTATTAAATTTATTTAGACAGATTCATACATTGGCTGATCATGTACTACATTCTTGCTTAATGGTATTATCCATAAAGAAGTTCAGGTTTATAGCATACAGTTTACCTATTAAACCACCACTGACTATGGAAATACTCTCCAAACAGTCTAAAGATAGACATTTATTTCTTTTCCCTTATAGCCATTCAAAATTCAGAAGTATGATATAATGATAGATTAAAAAAAATAAGAGACAAAGACTTTGTGTAAAAGTCAAGATAGGAGTCTTAGGTATAGAAAAATTAAAGAACATTTAAAAATGACATACGCCTTTTAAGCAAAATACTCATGTGTTAAGAAATAAAATTCACTTCTTTCTCTAAATGTTTAATCAGTTTAAAATGCAAGATTAAAAAGACAAAGATAATACAGTTTGAGATGAGTAAAGAAAAAATGGAAAGAAAAAAAAAGAACAGAGGGTGAAAGGTAATTGGATTCCACAATTGTGTACAATTCTCAAAATTCATCACCACTCTATATTGGCTAGTTTTCCCATGGCTGGGACAAAAGTCCCTGACATGTGCAAGTCAGAGAAGAGGTTATTTTGCCTCATAGTTTCAGAGGTTTCAGTTCACGGTCAGCTGGCTCCCAGGTGAGAACATCATGGCAAAAAGACGGGGAAGGGTGCAGCTGCTCACCTCAAGGCAGCTGTGCGGCAGTGCACAGGGCACAAGCATCCCTGTGAGATAGGACCTGACCTGCCTCCTCCAAAGGAGCATCACCTCCTAAGAATATATTCAGCTGTGAATATCAGCAGATTAATCTATTGATGTGCAAATAAATACCCCCATGATCAGTCAGAAAAGTTGACTAGATTAACACTGAGTATACACTTGAGACTTATGTATATCCTTGTTATAAATTTTATAGATCATAATATCCATGCTTAAAAAGGAGAAAATGTACCAACATGTCTAATATACATTGAAATGCATCAAAAATAGATGAACTAGTGGATGGATAGAAGGATAGACACAATATATAAAATATAGGAGGTGGATGTTAAGATATTCACTGTACAATGCTTTCAGATTTTGCCTGAGTTGGTAACATGGTTTGAAAGTATCCCCAAAGTTTATTGGAACCTAATCTTCAAATTTATGTCTTGTTCGAATGGGTATCTAGTGCCTTGGTGAGAAAATTAGGGCTGGATGAGCTCATGAGAGTGTGACCCCATGATGGGATTAGTGGCTTTGTAAGAAGGGAGACCTGAGCTTATATACTTCCTGGCCCTTGCCCTATGATGCCCTCAGCCATGCTATGATGCAGCAAGAAGCTTGCACTAGGCGTCAGCATCTTGGTATTGTAGTTCCCAACCCATAAAAATGTGAAAAGTAAATGTCTTTTTCTTATAAGTTGCTCAGAATATGATATTCTGTCATAGGAAGACTGTTTGTAAACTTTTATCATAAAGTGTTAAAAAAAGAAAAGAGGCCAGATATTTAGTTTTCAAAATACTAAGGAAAATTAACTTCCAACTTAGATTTATTTACTTACAATTTTTAATTTACTGTTCAAGTTTAAAAATGAAAGGAAGATATTTTCAAACAAAGGCTGAGTTTACTACAAAAAGAACATTGCTGAAAGGTTGCACTTCAGGGAAAAGGGATTAGTCAAAGCAAGAAGAAAATGCTAGCAGTGATGATGAACACGGATCTCCATCTCACCTTCTAACACACTGCTAACCAGGGTCTGAGGTGCCTGTTCTGCCACACAGTTCCAGGGTTCAGTCTCACTGAATTGGAGATTTGAGCTTTCTCTGTTTGTTGTTATGTACTTCAATATAGAAAAGGCTGAGCGTTGAAAGCTTTTGATTTCAGGACATTTTTATTGTCTTCTCTATAAACTGACCTTAATCTAGCTATTCTTCTGCTAAGTTACTGGGGTTTAAGTTTGTAATAGATTTTTTTTAGCTTTTGTTAAAATATTTAGCTCATGGACTTTTATAGATATTAGTGATATACTTTCTTAACATGACATTTATCTTTTTATTTTATGGCATTGTGTGAATTTTCACTATTTTCATATATTTAAATCCCTTAAAGCTTGGCAAAATTTTCTATTATTGCTTTAATATTATTTTTAGATATCTCTGACCACTCAAGAGTATAAGTAATATAAACTATATTTAATTATAAACTTTACTTCTTTAAGATTTTTGGTTTGAAATTTTAATTCATTTGAATATCATTATGTTGTATGATGTGTAATAGGACTGCAAGACAATTTCCATGGATGCATTAGAATTCATTTTACAAAATTTTCTCTAGTGTCAAACTGACTGTAAAGTTTGGGACTTGTGTAATGCATTCCCACTTTTCTATTTTTATACTGATTATATTAAAATGAAAAGCCTCTTAAGTAATGTCAAGACATTAAATATTCAAGCTCACAGATGCGGTGCGAGGACTGAGTTAATATATGAAAACATCTTTGATACTCTGATAATGACAATACCCCTTTATAAGGCAATGCAAAAAAAACCATAGTGTCCAAAAATTGGTTTTGCTTTGCTATAGATTTATTTTCAGATATGCACAATTGCATTAGATTTGCAGAAGCCAAAAGTGGGAAGATTAAGCACAGACTATTGAAATCACTTTGTAATCAGTTATTAATTATATCACTGACTGTTGATTTCACTGTGTGGGTTATGCAGTCAGAAAAATTCTTTGGCCATCTGGATTCATCAGAGGTTAATGAGTAGTTAATTTTCATGGAGGGAGGTGTGGCAACAAATGTTTTTCTGGTTTCTGTTCATTTGCATTTTCAGCTGTTTAGATAAGTCAGGAAATGTCTTCTAAGTTTATACAGTTTCCCTTCTCATTCTGTCTTCTAAATTTAATAAAATCATAAAAATGAAGTGCGTTTATTCTTATACATATTTTGATTCTTCGTTAATATTTTCATTGGAATGCTATTGCCAGCTGTCATTTTTATACATTAGTAAAAGAAACAAATTGAACTCATGAATCTAGACATCCATCTAAGATATGTTTTACTTCCCTATTTTCAAAAGCGGGCTGATAGGGCTCACTAAGTGCTGAGAAGGACATTGTACAGCTCTCAGGTTTCTGTCTTTGAAGACTTTCCTCTCCAGTACTTTGTTTTGCAAAAATTGGTTGTCTTGGCTTCACCAGACTGCCTCAACCCAGGAGTGCAGTCACATCTTGCTGAGGACTCTTTCCTATTCTGTACAATAATGTTAGGTAATTAGAAGATTCAACTTATTGTTTCTCACCTGTCAGATGCTTAATTCCTCACAAGCCAAGTGTTGTTATATATATTCATGCAGATTCTGTAAATGGAGGGCAAATGTGACCCCAGGGTGATTGAAAATGGAAATTTGTCTAATGGTTGAAATACTGAAATTTTTTGTAACACTTGGTAAATGCAGTCATAAAACTTATTTGGCCATTGAAAGATTCTATAATAGACAAATTTTAAAGAGAAAAACAAAACTGGAGGATTACAGTACTTGAAGTGAAAACTAACCTAAAGCCAATGTAATTAAAAGTATTAACATAATGATGGGCATAGAAATCAATGAAATGAGAGTCCAGAAATGGATTCTTATGGTACTTCAATGGCATTTTGATTTTTAATAATGATAGCAGAACAATTTTGTAGGGGGAGGATATTCATTTTAACAAATAATATTGGAACAAATGAATACACTTGTCAAATAAGTATTTAGTATTTACCTCACACCACATACAAAAGTTAACTCAAAATAATCAAACCAAACTGTAAGAGACAAAACACTAAAATTTATACATAAATACTGGAAAAATCCTTAAGCTTGTGTGAGGTGAATAATGTATTATACGATACAAAACTTGGCACATACAATAATAAATTTGTGTCATGGTTTTGGGCTTATTGCAAGGGGAAACAATATAATACAGGACACATTTTTATAAGATCATTTATAACAGTCACCCAAAGAATCATATACAAAAAGAGAGTGCAGGAAATCTGTCCACACACTAAAGACCAAAGAATCTTGACCAGCTGAGGGCCTGGATCCCATCATGTCCTGCATGAGTCCAGCTAAAGAGCTAGAGCTCATGACAATGCCTCCCATGAATCCAACTTCAGGTGTAGAGCACGTAACAATATCTCATGCAGGTCTGTTTCACGAATCTGTGCGGAAGGCCTAAAGGTTAGTGGTGGAAGCTAGGAAGCCTGTGCCTGCAGGATGAAGGATCAGTGCCAGCAGGCTGAAGAATCTACAGTGGAGCCAGGAAGTGACACTCAAAATAAGAACCATAGCTCCCCAAAAAGTACCACAGCCACCCTCAGCAACAGTGAGGTCCTGAGCTCCTCCAATGATCAGGAGAGCTGACTTCCCATCAGGAAAGACATCATGACAAGTTTATCCAGGAGACTGAGCAGTGCGCCATCTTCCCCTCCTGAGCCAGGAAGCAATACTCGGAGTGAGGAGTAGAGCTCCTCCAAAGTGAACTGAAGCCATCCTCAGTGACAACAAAGTCCCAGGATCCTTGGAGTATGAAAACAGCCAAATTCATCACGAAAGCCAGAGTGAGAAGCTCCTCCAAGAGAACCAACGGCCCCTTACAGCTTCTGCAAGCTCCCAAAGGCTCCCAGCAGCTTCTACCAGCCTTCTCCCTTCTTCTCTGTTCTGCCTCTTATGCTGCTGGCAACAATACTCAGGTGGGTCTCCCACACCCAGCACCATGTTTATTAAGTTCAGCTGGGTGTTACACATTGACCACCAGTTGTCAATCCACCACAATTGATAAGTTGAAATTCATCATAATTTAAAACACTGTGCTTTAAAAGACAAAGTACAAAACAAGAAAAAAATATTTCTATATCGTATGCATGATAAATTAACTTGTACCTATAGTGTACCAAATTTTCACAATTTAATATTAAGACAAAAAATCCTATTGAATATTTCACTAAGGAAGATGTTCAAATGTCTAATAATGCATGGAATAATGCTCACTATCATGAATCCCTATGCAAACACAAATTAAACCACAATGAGATATCACTGCACATCTGCAAAAGGACAGGAAACAACAGGCTTTGGCAAGGTTGTAAAGAAAATGGAACTTTTGAAAGATGCTGTGGGAAAGTGAGACAGTGCAACCACTTAGAAAAACAATCTGGAAATTAATCAAGAGTAGGACATAAACATTCCATATGGCCCAGCAATGTCACTTCTAGGGAAGATCCCACAATAGAGGAAGAAATATGTCACACAAACACATGGACACAAGCATGAGCTTAGACATAGTTTAGATTCTATTTGTACAACTAATACATGAGGAAGTGCACGTGGTGCACTCATACAATGAGATACTCTTCACCAATTAAAAGGAACAAACTACTTATAATGTGATAAATGGA
Organism: Chinchilla lanigera; assembly: GCF_000276665.1. NCBI lineage: Eukaryota > Metazoa > Chordata > Mammalia > Rodentia > Chinchillidae > Chinchilla > Chinchilla lanigera. The sequence continues at coordinate 951,552 of NW_004955510.1, forward strand.
CACACCTCAAAATATTAAGTGAAGAAAAGCAGATTCAGAGAATGCATTTTGCATTATTCCATTTATCTAAGAATCTCCAGAAAATGCAAACTGATTATTGCCACAGGCTGGGGTGGCAAAGTAGGGAGACAAAGACTTAACTGCAAACAACCACAAGGTGTATTTGTTCTACACATTCCCTAAATGTCATTGATTTTTTTTGTTTGTTTGTTTTTTGTTTTTTTTTCCAGTACCGGGAATCATCTAAATGTCATTGAAATGAAAAATTGTAATGAAAAATTTTATGCTATATAAATTATATCTCTATTAAATTACTTTTAGAAGAATTGAAAACTAAAAGATATGACCCAAGTGGGGACATATGACCCACCTTTGAACAGATATGACCCACCTTTGAATAGTTCTCTCTCCAAAAAATTTTTTTAACCACATGAAAGTCTGCCACTTTTGCTATTGGCTCCTAATGTTGAAAACCAGAAATATTGAGTTTACTTGGCAAGTATATGGTTGGGTTACTTGGTGTGTATAGAGACAGGGAGATAGGACAGAAAGACAAGTACCTCATCAAGAGGAATTGTATTTCTTAAAAGAAAGGGGAAAATATAGTCCATATTCTTGGAAAGATGGAAAGTTGTCAGAGTCAAGTAATAACATTCTGAAAGATTAGAGGACAAAGAAGACTGTAATGTAGTTTAGAAAAATTTCTATGCAAGATAATTACAGAGCAACTTATTTTGTAACCGAAGTGGGTGAAGTAGCAACTAAGATGTCCATATTCACTAATCTCTAAGGCTGCAGATAGACCACAAATGTTTCCATTATTTATTATTGAGAAGAAAATTTTCAAGAAATGTTTCTTCTGTGCAACTTCAGAAACATATCAATCTCAAATGTGCCTCCACAACTGAAACTGGGTTCTGATCCTAAGACAAAGTTATGGTTTTTTGTTCTCATTCTTTTCTCAATACAACTTTTGTTAAAGTGTAAATATGTCATTGCACTTAAATACTATGGTTTTTCAGGAAGCATATTATAACAGTATAATTCAACAGGAAAAGGGATTCTGTTCCTTTTCATTTCATTCTGTTTTAAAAGCTTGTAGATTAATGTTGAAAATAGGATTCAGTTAATAAAATTGGTATTTTGTAATCAGGTTGAGGTTTATTAGCTGATAAATTCTACAAGGAGATTGAAGATCTAAATATGACAGAAATGACACTTAATAGTAATATATAAATCTCTGCTTCAATGTCTTGCTTTATTACCTCACTGTGTGTTTGAAGTAGATCAAAGCAAGTGATTTTATTATTGAAACATTAATATATTTGTGAAGTAATAAAAGCATACATCAAAATTCCCCTTCCTCTGAAGAAGAGTAGGGACACATTGGTCTGACACTCAGATATCAATAGTGATAGCTCAGTTGTCATAATTGAGTAGTTTTGTATTTCACTATTCATTATGTGATTCTATTAGAGCCTACTACCATTTAATTAAACATGATTTGCTCTGCATCATTAGCTGTTGAGAGGAAGAAAGAGAAGGTTATGGGAAAATAGCCTTTTATGATTGTATTTAGATGTTATAATTTTAATGTTTAATAATTTTAAATAATTTCCTCTGGAGGAGAATATACACAAAAATCTTCCTGTGTGCAGGTGTATTAAATTACTATAGTTAGTGGAGTTTTAAATTGGTGTTAGTAAACTACAAACATATTTTCTGAGAATCTGTAGCCTAACAGAAATGAAAGCTGTTTAAAATTTTGTTAACAAGAATTACTATATTAATAAGTAGCATAAGTAGAGTGCCAGACAATAATGAGAAAAACATAAAAAGAAGAGAGACACAAGTAATACACAGAAACTCACCTCATAAAATATACCCTTAGCTTTTAATAATACTATAATCTCTTTCTTTACAATGCATCTAACAATTTAGGTAAGTTTTAGGTGTACCAACTTCAGAATAGATGCATGGTTTCAATAAATACAGAGATAGCCTTACCAGATGATGGTACAAGAAGGAAATATTTCTTCTGTGACCCATTGGTTGTTTAAAAGTTTGTTTAATTTCCGAGTGTTTATGGAGTTTTGGGAGTTCCTTTTGTCGTTAATTTCCAATTTCATTGCACTGTGGTCAGATAATATACACGGGATCATTTCAATTCTTTTGCATTTCGGAAGGTATGCTCTATGGGCTCGGATGTGGTCTATTTTAGAGAAAGTCCCATGTGCAGCTGAGAAGAATGTGTATTCTGATGTTGTGGGGTGGAATATTCTGTATACATCTACCAAGTATATTTGTTCCCAGCTTTGGAATTAAAAAATATCTACAAACAAATGAAAATGAAAATACAACTTACCAGAATATGGGATGCAATGAAAGCAGGCCTCAGAGGGAAATTTATAGC
>NW_004955510.1:955425-962383 GCF_000276665.1 Chinchilla lanigera
CTGTACTGTTCTTTTGCTATTTTGTAAAAAGTTGTCAGTCTGTCAATGTTTTCCTCCTTTTATTTAAAAAGAAAAAAATTCAAAGGCCCAATCCAGAAATGGGCATCTGAGATGAACACGAACTTCTCAGATGAAGAAACACAAATGGCAAATAAATATAGGAAAAAAGTTCAACATCATTTGTCATGCCAGAGATGCAAATTAAAACAGCACTGAGATTTCATCTCACCCGAATAAGAAAGGCTATCATCATGAAATCAGCTGACAGTAAATGCTGGCAGGGGTGTGGAGAAAATGGAACTCTTCTCCACTGTTGGTGGTAATGTAGACTGGTGAACCCACTTTGGAAATCAGTCTGGAGATTCCCCAGAAAACTAGAATTAGAGGTTCCATTAGACCCAGCTACTTCCCATCTGAGTATTTCCCAGAAGAATTAAAAACCTCATTCCACAGCGATGTTTGTACATTCATGTTTATAGCAGCCCAATTTGTCATAGCAAAATCTTGGAAACAACCCAAATGCCCATCAAAAGATGTGATATTTTTATACAGTGGAGTATTATTCAGTATGAAGTAGGATAAACTTGAGACATTTATAGGGAAATAGGTGCAAATTCAGTTCATACTTATAAGTGAAATAAATCAGTCTCACATGTACAAACACTGTATTTTCTCCCTTCTGTAAGAAGTTGAAAGAGTAAATAAGACCCAAAATGTACAATAAATATTGTGAAATGGGAAGAAAGTGCTCAAAAGGAAAGAGAAACTGGAATGGGGGGAAAGAAGAAAAGAAGCAAAGGAAAAGGAAAAATATATAAATATACGTACATCTATCTATCTATCTATCTATCTATATATATATATATAGAGAGAGAGAGAGATACAACAAAACCAACATGTTAGCTATGATAGATATATTACTAATTGTTATTAGTTCATTGAAAGGAAAGGTATATGCCTATACTGCTTGATTGATTTTTTATGCCTATATTTGTATTATGAGCAACTACTTTGAAGATAACAATGTGCAATGTCCTGAACATTGTTGCTCTCCTACAATCTTATTTTGAAATTTTATAGCACTATTTTTATTGTTTATTTTTCTTTTATTTAAAATAAAAAATAAACAAAAATCTGGTTTGGTACAGTAGCATTCAGTGAATAAAGATTCATAATGATTACATCTTCATTGTGCAGTCTCATTGCATTTGGCATACTATTGCTTCTTATCAAAATTAAAATTTTATAAAACCCTTAAGACTTTTCTCTGACATGCCACAACGTAAGCACATCCTATTGAATTTATTCCTGCACATTTTGTCAACCTAATGTAAGATGTCATGTGTTTCCTCTGACAGTCTTCTTTTACTGGACTCTTCACAGTGAGCAGGGACTTTATTCCCTCTGATTAATTATCCATATCCTCTTTCTCCTCTTCTGCCTTGAATTGACATGAGGACTTGTTACACTGTATAAAAAGATAACATGTTCTCTAAGTAAAATAGTTAAGAATATTCACAAAGGATGTGACAACATGTGTCAATCTTCACATGGATATTTTTAGAAACAAATATATGAGCACAAACATTTTCAACTTCAATCTGAAAATTCTTCCTTGGGAAGAAATTGTTGCCATGCAGTATATTTATGCATTTAAGGTTGAAGAAAATATTTGAGTTTATGTCTAAAATGCAGCTTAGTTTATGCCTTATTAATAGAGTCCACATTTTTGAGCCAGGCTAGTTAAGTGTAAATTGTTCATTTAACAGGGACTTAGAAGTACTCTATATGCATGCATAGACATGTCTGTGTTGTAGATTTTGAATAAGTTGCCCTCTTGCATGCAGAACTTTGCTTACCTTTAAAGTTCTTGGCTAAGACTTGTGAGGAAGGCGTCCCATTTTTCTAAAATAGGTGTGACTTTCTCCAAACTTTTAGAGAGTTTTTCCCAGAAAAGGGTAAATAAGTTAAGTGGATTTAAGGGGTTAATGCAATTAGATATGGGGGATTACTTTCATCATAGGAGACTTAAAAAACACAATACATACAATTTTACACATCCAAATCCATATTTATGGCATACAATTCTGTGTATGCTTAGACTCTACTTTTTTTACCTATAATAGAAAGATTGTGAATTACAAAAATAAAATTAAAAAGTTTATTAACTCTTACAGCACTGACAAAAATGTTAAACCCTCCTGTGGCTAGAGAAGCATGAGAATTAAAACACGTCACACCTTGGGACTGTGTAGCCCAGAGCTGTCGCTATGCTGGGGCAGGAGCAGAAAGGAACCCACAGCACCTCCCCTCACCTCACTCGACAAAGTTATAGACTATGGTGGAGGCTGATGGAAGTGGCAGCAGCCCTTGTAAAGCAAGGAGTGGGAAGTTAGCACTGCTCCTTTGGGAGAAGAGTAAGAATTGGGACTAAATAACCTTGGATGGCACCTGCAGGAGCAGAGGGTCAGAGCACATCACAGCATCCCGTGCCACCCTGCAACAAATGACCTGAGAGGACAGAGACTTGCCAATGGAAGAGGAATACAGAAGGCTGAGCAAGAACCAGGAGGGACTGACTGTGCATAGGGCTAGGAATAGCTCCCTGTCTCTATCTGAAAACACTGCAGCAACTGGGAGAGAAATATCAAGAGAAAAAGGATAAGGAGTGAGCCACTTAGAGCATACAGAAAGAACTGACTAAAGACTCTGGCCCCAGGTGCCAACATCTGGAGGCCAAGGTCAGCCTTATACCAGCACAAATGATACTACAGTCTTGGTAGTATTATCCATTAGTTTTGGTGGACACCAGAGAAATTTTATTTCTTATTATATTTTATTTCTCTTTTTTCTTCACTGGTTTGTTTCTGTTTCCTTTTTTGTCTTTTACCTATATTTTTGTTGTAATCTATTTGTCTTATTTTCTACTTTCCTCAGTTTATCTCTCTAGATTTTATCATGTTGTTGAATAACTTATCATGTTGAATAATTTATCTTGTTGAATAATTTTCCAATTAACTTTGATAATCCCTTGCTTATTCCTTCATTATTTCTCTTTGCTCTCTTCTTTAGTTTTCCAAAGCTTGCACAATCATCCTTTGTCTCCAATGTTGCTTCTTCTTTATTTCTTTTCAGTTATCTCTGTTATATCCACTGTCCTTCTTAAATTTCCCTACCACAGAGTAAAAATCACTCTACCAGTGGAAAATACTTTACACGGAAGTTTCCAATTCATGATGGGCTCTGCTATATATAACTGTAGGTTTTGCTTCTATGGTTAATGGTACAAAATTAATCAACCACAGTTTGTGAGTTTATAAGCTGTGATTGATGCTATTGTTATTGCTATTTATACTACCTTAGCTAGAATATCATATCTATTTTAATCTGTTGTTTTCCTTTCAGTAACAATATTGGGAACATCTTGGGTAATAACCTCACCACAGGGAGTGACAAAGGACTGGGGACTGAGCAAAACAGATACCAACATTTCACTCTTAATAAATTGTGAAGGTAGGATCTTTGGACAGATGCAAATTGAGAACTTCATACGCACAGAAGATGTTCCTGATGAACAGACGTTACCTAGGGAGGCTTTGATACCAGTGATAATGGTAACTACTACAAAAATTTACAAGAGTCAACAGAAAAAAAAAAAAAACTTTAAATAGAAAATGACAAGATGCAGAAGTGAAATGTAACCTCAGACCTTTAGCTCACCCGGAACAAGTCCAGGAGACAATGAGATAGAGAAACATGGAAGACGTACACCTAATATTTATGAAAGGAAAGAAATAACTGAAGTGAAGAAATAAATCCACAAGGATATGGAGGAAATCATATCAGAAATAATCTCTCAGGTAAAGAAAGAAATGACAAACATAATGAAGGGTTTGCTCAGCAAATCTAGAGTTGACCTGGAAAAAAATAGAGAAGCATAGGAAAATGATGGAAACCGTGAATGCACAATTAGTAAAAAACAGAATGCATGGAATGGATTGAAACAGATATCCAGGAAATTAAAAATTCTACTGGAAACTAGCAAAGCCATTTGAACAAAACTGAAGATTTGAAGATAGGGTCATGATTAGTGATTGGGGTAGTGTTAAGAAAAGGAAAAATCTCTTAAAAATAACTAGGGATAAAGAAAAAGAATGAAAGAAAATGCAAAGAAAACAATATAAGACTGATGATGTTAGTGAAAAAGGAGGAGTCAGCACAAATGACAGAGTATTTACAGAAGTAAAGGCAGAAAATTTCCCAAACATGGCAAAAAAACCCTGACATACCATAAATGAGGAGTATAGAACTCCTATTAGCTATGATCAAAGTAAATCTTCAGGCAGGAATATAATAATCAAGGTCCCAGGAATTCAGCAGAAGAACAGAATACTATAAATTGTTAGAGAAAAGAAACAGATCATCCATAATGGAAAGCCCATCAGAATCAAAGCAGATGTCTTAACACAAATTCTTAAGTCAAAAAGAGCTTGATAAATCCACCAAATGGGAAAAGATTTTAGCTAAGTGTCCCTCAGACAAAGGATGTATATCAAGAACATATAAAGAATTGAAAAAATTTAGACCCCCTAAATTCTAAGACCAATCCAAAAATGGGCATCTGACACGAATACATGTTTCTCAGATGAAGTAATACAAATGGCAAACAAATACATGGAAATTGTTCAACACCATTGGTCATTGCAGAGATGCAAATTAAAACAACAATAAGATTCCACCTCACACCACTAAGAATGATTATCAGCATGAAATCAACTGACAATAAATACTAGCAGGGCTGTGGAAAAAAAGGAACACTTTTTCACTGTTGGTACCAATGTAGACTGGTGTAAACACTTTGGAAATCACTGTGGAGATTGTTCAAAAAACTAGGAATAGAGATCCTATTTGACCCACCTATTTCCCTTCTGGGTATTTTCCCAGAGGATTAAAAATATCATACCACAGTGATATATGTGAACCCATGTTTGTAGCAGCACGATTTCTCAAAGCAAAATCCTGAAAACAATCCAAATGCCCATCAACTGAGAAATGGATAAAAAAGATGTGGTGTTTTTATACAATGGAGTAATACTCAGTTATAAAAAATGACAAACTTGAGACATTTATACAGAAACGGATGCAACCTCAGTCCATACTTACAACTGAAATAAATCAGTCTCATATGTGTAAACACTATATTTTCTCCGTAGTGTAAGAAGCTGAAAGAGTAAATAAGGTCCAAAATATACAATAGATGTTTTGAAATGGGATTAAATTGCTCAAAAGAAAGGAGAAACTGGAGTAAGGAAAAGAAGAAAAGAACAAAGGGAAAAGGAAAATATATATATATATATATACACATACAAGATAGTTAAGATAGGTATACTACTAATTGCTATTAGCTCATTGAAAAGAAGGGTTTATGCCTATATTGTTTGATCAAATTTTTATGCTTGTATCTTGTAATGTGAGCAACTGAAGATAACAACACAAAATGTATTAACTGTGGTCACTCTCCTACAATGTCGTTTTGAAATTTTCTACCATTGTTTTTATTGTTTACTTTGCTTGAAAATAAAACAAGAGAAACACAGAGCTTGGAGTGAAGTGTTTCAAGTCTTGAAAGAATCAGCTTTCAACCCATATTGTTGTACCATGCAAAGGTATCTTTCAAAATTAGTGGAGAAATAAGATACTTCCATGACAAGGAACAACTGACGAAATTTATGACCACCAAATGAACACTACAAAGGTAGTGTAAGGTATTCTGAACCGAGATAAAAATGACCACATTTCCAAGAAGAATAATAGAATGAAACCTCCAGGCAAGGCAAGCAATTAAACAGGGAGGAAGAGCAGGGAAACAACAGCAGGAAAATAACATAACAAGGATAAGCAAATACATATCAGTTATAACCATCACTGTAAATGGTCTAAATTCATCAATCAAAAGGAACAGAATGGCAGAATGGATCAAGAAAGAAGATCCAACAATATGGTGTATACAATAACATATTAAACTCAAAAAGAAGTTCATAGACTGAAAGTGAAAGGATGGAAAACAATACTCGATGCAGTAGAAACCCAGAAAAAAGCAGAGGTAGGTATTCCATTGGCAGACAATGTGAACTTCAAAAGAAGAATGACAAAAGAGATTTTTAAAAAGGTCACTGCATACTTGTTAGGGGGAATTTCAATTGATAATAAACATAAATATGTATACACTAAATATGGGAGCACACAAACATAAAGGAAATATTAATAGACATGAAAAATCAAATAGGCAATAACACAACTGTAACTGGGGAAACTTAACACCCCATTGTCACAAAGAGATAGATCAACTAGATAAAAAATCAGCCAATAAATACAAGAACTGAATCAAACCTGTGAATAAATGGACATAGTGGATGTTTACAGTGCTCTACCCAAGAACACCAGAATAGGCATTCTTTTCAGTTGCACAGGGGATGTTCTCTAAAGTAGACCATATACTAGCACATAGAACATGCTCAAATAAATGAAAAGAAACTGAAATTATCCCATGCATATTATCTGATCACAGCACAATGAAATTGGAAATCTATGACAAAAGAAACTGTAAAAACTCAATAAATTCATGGAATTCATTTTTTTAAATTTAAGAAATAAAAGAAGGAAAACATTAACAAGCAGACATTGATTTTCAAAATAGCATAAGAATACAAACAAAACAGAGTTTCAAAGTTGTAGTAAATTAACAATGGCTGTTGTATTACTTATTGATATTTTCACAGTGGTTTCTCAACAAAACAAATTAAGACATACCAGATTGATCAAAGAAGTAATCATTTACTGTTCCTTTCTGTAGAGCAATAAAAGACAGTAGTACAATTATGTTAGCTATCCTGTATATATATACATACATACATAATTTCCCTTTCTTTCCCTTCTCTTTTCCCACACCTCAGTTCCC
>NW_004955510.1:962488-963624 GCF_000276665.1 Chinchilla lanigera
AATACCTACTTTGAAAATCTTTACTCCCATGGGATAGAAAACTCAGAAGAAATGGACAGATTCATAGATATGTACGATTTACAAGTAGCTTTGTAGTATAATTTAAAGTCAGGAATTTTGATGCCTCCTGCCTTGTCTTTCTTTCCCAGGATTGCCTTTTCTATTCTGGGTCTCTTCTGCTACCAGATGAATTTTAGGAAAGTTTTCTCCAGTTCTGTGAGGTATGCTAATGGTATTTTGATCAAGATTGCATTAAATCTATGTAACAATTTTGGGAGTATGGCCATTTTCACAATGTTAGTTCTTCCTATCCATGAGCAAGGGATATCTTTCCATTTTATTTTTATTTATTTGTTTATTTTTGGTCTTCTTGAGACAGGGTCTCGCTATGCAATTTAGGCTGGCCTTGAACTCACTTTGCAGCTCAAGCTGATCTCCAAATTGCAACTATCCTCTTGTTTCAGCTTTCTGAGTGCTGGGATTGCAAGCATGGGCCACCACAGCTGGCTGCTATCTTTCCACTTTATGATATTCTCTTTGATCTCCTTTTTCAGAGTATTGTAATTTTCAATAAAAATATTTTTTACTTCCTTTGCTAGATTGATTCCCAAATATTTCACTTTGGGGGATGGTATTGTGAATGATGTGGTTTCACTAATTTCTCTCTTGATAAGTATGATGTTTTTGTACAAGAATGCTATTGGTTTGTGAGTATTGACTTTGGACCCACATCTATCACCATGCAATAAACTAAAGTCAAAGTGGATCAAAGATCTAAATATTAAAACAGAAACACTAAATCTCCTGGAAGAGAAAGTAGGTAGAAATTTTGAGGAAGACATAGGGGTAGGCAAAGATTTCATGAACAAAACTCAAACTGATTGGGAAACACTTCAAAGAATAAACAAGTGGGATGTCATCCTATTAAAAAGCTTTTGCAAAGCAAAAGAAACCACCAATATAGTGAAAAGACAACTCACACAATGGGAAAATATTTTAGCTAACTGTCCCTCAGAAAAAGGACATATCTAGAACATAAAGAATTGAAAAAAATCAGACCAACAAATTCAAAGACCCCCTTGATTGATCAATATTTCATGTCTCTGTTTTCATGAGAAACCACTTTGAAGATATCA
>NW_004955510.1:977984-979098 GCF_000276665.1 Chinchilla lanigera
TTTCAGCAATTTCAGGAGTGTGTTTACCAAGTTCTTCTATGTTGTTGTCTCCTGTACATGTTCTGAGAGGGATGAAATTCTGAGACTGAGTTTAAGTCCTTTGTCTTGTCATGTTTGATGTTGGTGGTAAAGCACTCAGTCCCTTTACTCTTTGTAAGCCCAGCAAAGGTCACTAACTTCCCTAATTTTCCTGGGGGTCACACTTGCCCCTCAGTGGCTGCTGGGGTGTGCTCCTTAATCTGGGTTCTTCCTGCAGATGGTGAAGTTTACCTAGTTTACCAGGTCTCAGACACCAATCATGATGTCATCAGGTCACAGGTAATCTGATCCAGTGTCCCCTATCAGCCCAGGCCACGAATATGAACCAGAAGTGTTCTGCACTGGTGTTGTGAACACAGACAACTTGGTCCTGTGACTCCAGGGAGTTCAGGGTGAAAATAGAGCCCAGACACAGACAGCAGAGTCTGCAGTTCACGGACTGCCTGATTCTGTGTCTGCAGGCCTTTCACCGCATTCACAGGAGCCTGAGGTGGGCTATGCTGGCAGCGATCACAGACCACCTGTTTCCTTGTTCCTGCTCAGATATGAACCCTGGAATACAGACACAAATCACTGCTTCATCAGTTTCCTGCACTGCCTGCTCTGGGGCTTCATGTGTCTCTGAGTGCATGCCAGGATGCCCCTCACAAACCCCACTGTTAGCAGGATTGTGGGTCCTTTGAGACCATCCTCTGTGTGTCCTGGGTTCATGGAGGGCAGAGACACACACTGCAATGGCAGCAGCCTTTTTGGACACCTGATCTGTTCCCAGGAAGTAGATAGGGGCATTACCTGGTTCTCACGGTGTTCAGCAGCAAACCATGGTGTGAGCAGGTCATGGGCCTCCTGATTCTGTGCCTGCCAGCCACTCACAGCATGCACAGGACCCACACATGGGCTGTGCTGGTGGAGATCATGAACTGCCTGCTTCTGTGCTCCCAGATGCTAACCTTCAATGCATGAAATTTAAATAACAACCTTCTGAACAATCTGTGGGTCACAGATGGCATTAAAGAAGAAATTAAATAATATCTACAATTAAAGAAAACTGCAGATAGAACATATTGGAACCTGT
>NW_004955510.1:980743-988093 GCF_000276665.1 Chinchilla lanigera
ACTCACAAAATCATTGTATAGATTTAATGCAATCCTGATCAAATATTATTAGCATACCTCACAGAACTGGAGAAAATATTCCTTGAATTCATCTAGAAACAGAAGAGACCTAGAAAAGCAAAAGCAATTTTAGGCAACAAAAACAAGAAATGAAGCATCACAATTCCTGACTTGAAAGTATTCTACAAAGCTACTGTGATAAAATCAGAATGGTTCTGGCAGAAAAAATAAACAGGCCTGAGGATCAGTGGAACAGATTAGAAGATAGCGACACACTCAGCACCTTATCTTTGACAAAGAGGCCAAATATGTCCACTGGAAGAAAGACAGCCTCTTTACTAAATGTTGCTGGGAAAACTGGCTTTCTACATGCCAAAGACTAAAACTAAACCCATGTCTATCACCATGCATTAAATTAAAGTCAAAATGGATCAAAGACCTAAATCTTAAACAGAAACACTAAATCTACTGGAAGAGAAAGTAGATAGAAATCTTGAAGACATAAGTATAGGTAAAGAGTTCATGAACAAAACCCAGACTGCACGGGAAATACTTCAAAGAATCTCTAACTGGGATCTCATCTTATTAAAAAGCTTCTGTACATCAAAAGAAATCACCAACAGAGTGAAAAGACAAGTAACAGAGTGGGAAAAAATTTTAGCCAATTGTCCCTCAGATAAAGGCCTTTTGTCTAGAACACATAAAAAATTGAAAAAATCAGGCTCCCCAACTTCAAAACCCTAATGCAGAAATGGGTACCTAAGATGAATGCATGCTTTTCAGATGAAGAAATACAAATGGCAAATAAGTATATAAAAAATTGTTCAACATCATTTGTCATTCAAGAAATGCAAATTGAAACAGCACTGAAATTCCATTTCAGTCCAGAAAGAATGGCTTTTATGAAGAAATCAGCTAATAACAAGTACTAGATGGGATGTGGGGAAAAAGGCACCCTTTTCCACTGTTGCTAAGAGTGTAGCCTGGTACAAACACTGTAGAAATCAGTGTGGACATTGCTCAAAAATCTAGGATTTGAGGTCAAATTTGACCCAGCTATTTCTGTTCTGGGTATCTTCCGAGAAGAATGAGAACATCATACCACAGTGATATGTGTGCACCTATGTTTATAGCAGCACAGCTTGTAATAGCTAAATCCTGGAAACAACCCAAATGCCAACTGAAGATGCAATTTTTTTTTTTATACAATGTAGTACTACTCAGCTATGCAGAAGAATAAACTTGAGACTTTTATAGGGTAATGGATGGACCTTGAGACCATACTCATAAATGAAATAAACCAGACTCACTTTTATAAACATCGTATTGACTCCCTTGTGTGAGAAATTGAAAGAATAAATAATGTCCAAAATGTACCATAGATATTATGAAATGAGAGAAAATTATTCAAATGAAAAGAGGAACTAAGAGGGGGAAAGGGGAAAGAAGTTAAAGGAAAAGGGGAAAAATGTAAGTTATACCACTCTTGTCTCTTTAGTTCAATGAAAAGGAAGATTTGTGCTAATATTGATGGGAGAATTTTTATGCCTGTATCTTGGAACTTGAGTAACTACTTTAAAGAGAACAATACTCAATACATTAACTATTTTTATTCTCCTATTAATTTGTTATGAATTTTAAAATCTTTTCCCGCCTAAAATAAAAAAAAAAATGTGTCCAGCAATAAGAGAGTATGAGTTGGTATATGTAACTTTATATGGCTGTTTCTTGACTAGGAGGTGTATAGTGTTCAATATTCCTGGTAACAAAATAAAATCACCTTACTAAATTCAGGAAGAATCTCTAGGAGAATCAGAGGTTTTGATTCAGAAACTTAAGAGCCACTAACTCTACCTAAACTATACTACATTACTCTAGGCAAGATACCAAAACTGATGGGGCTTTGAGAAATCATGGCACCACTTTGCGGTGAACTCTGGATGCCTGATAGCTAGCACACGCTGACCTGCAATGTGCAGATCTCCTCTTCTCTATTCAGAAAGTAGGTTCTATGTGACACTTCTTTACCCTGATGTTTTTATTTAACTCCAATGCTATTTAAGTCAAACCAAGCAATGTTTCACAAACGTTGTTTTTATCCTTTGGGGAACTGAGGCATGGTGAACTGAGTATTAGCTTCCTTCCTGGGGAGGCAGATATCTGGTAGGAGATCACCACCCAGACTTACTCACGTGTGCCACTGCCATGATGAATGTGAACATGCAAATATTTTCTCAAAATTTTATTTTTTGGTATATTCTCAGAAGTGAAAATGTCTTATAATACTGCAATTCTTATTTTATTTTTAATAGTATATGTTTGAGATACATAATAAATGTATCCATCATGGGAACTGGTACATATACACATTGAATCTGGATCCTTTCTGTTTCCCCATTTCTTCCACTCCCTCCTCCGGCTCCCCATCATACAGCAGTTCTGTGTTTAATCGAGTAACAGCAGTTTTACAAAACAGTTGTGCCAGCTTACATCCTCAACAAGAGTTCATGGGGGTTCCAATTTCTCCATAGCCATCTACACATGCTAGTTTCTATTGTTTTGGTATTTGTCATCATAATGTCTGCGGTATTATCTCACTGTAGTTTTGAATTGCATTTCCCTATCGATTAGTGGTGTTGGGTGTCTTCATATTCTTTTTGCCATTTTTATTTCTTTCTTGCAGAGATGTCTATTTAACTCCTTGGACCATTTTTAATTTTTTGCTTTTATGTTTTAGGAGTTTTCTAAATAGTCTGGATATTTATTTTTTACCAAATTTGCAAACATTTCTTCCATTCTGTGGGTTTCTTTTTGCTTGACTGAAGGTCTTTTCAAGCATATATTGTATGAAGTCCAGTTTGGCTATTATTTCTTTTGTTGCTTGTGCCTTTGGTGTCATTTCCAAGAAATCATTGCCAAATCCAAACTGATGAAGCTTTTTCTCAGTGTTTCCTTTTAAGTTACAGGTCAAACAAACAAAAAGTCTCTCTGTAGGTTAACAATGGAGATGAGAGATAAATCCTAGAGTGAAAAGAAGAAAATATAGAATGACAATTAATGCCTATTGCAGTGATGGGTCATTACAGTGAGGGGGTCTATTGCAGTGATGGCCTTTCCTGACTGTTGTGCATGTTGAGCATTATAGTAGATCAAAGAACCATCTCCAGAGATACCAAGCCCTACTCTCTGGAATCTGTGGATATTATTTTATATGGCAAGGGCTCAGTATTTGCTTTTGTACTGCAGCCATCTCATCTGCAATGGCTACAGGCAGAGGAGCTGGGGAGAGGCAGGGTAGCTGTTGAGTTCAGCCAGTCACGGCCACTGTTTCTGAGACTGCTGAGTCATCACTGGAGCAGGTGGGGAAGAATATGGACTAACATTCATGGAGCACATCATTCTATTGGGACTGTCACAAGAAACACATGGACTCCTACTCATTATGACAATTCTGCTAGGTACAGTGGTGCACATCTGTAATCCCAGTCAGTACTTGGGAGGCTGAGGCTGGAGAATTGCTATGATTGTAATTGACTACATAGTGAGTTTAAAGCCAGCTTGGATTACAAAGTAAGGCCCTGCCTCAAAAAATTCTAAGCAATTTTTCTACTCCCTCTTTCTCAGTTACTCACAGCTTGGTTTTTCCATGTCTTTGTATAGGCAAACCATTGTTGCTCATGAATCAATGTGGATCCTCTTTTGAAGTTCTCTCTTCATTTAGAGGGAGAGAAAAACAGAACACATTAAGTATTTTACTCACTGGGAATAAGGCTCACTGTGGCTGAGAACTAGCCACTATAAAGCTTTAACAGGAGCAGGCATTTGCAGTGGATCCAATGTCTGTGTTAAATATGAATTGTGCAGATACCATCACAGACCAAATATGAGCTGTGGCCTGTTCTTGTACATCTTGTGATCTAGAAATATCTGGTATATTTAAAGGGCTATAAAAACACAAATAAAAACAGAAAAAGGAAGGCTATGTGACAGAGTTCATGTGGGCTGCAAACGTTCCAAGTATTTAATGTAGCCTTCCTGGATAATATGTACTATAGCACTGATGTCTCTGGTCAGAGCCAACTGCTAAGCAGGCTCTTTATTATTTTAATCTTGAGTACACTCATTAGAGGAATGCTTTCTTTTAGTACCAGGAATTGAACTCAAGACTTTGTGCTTGCCAGGCAGGTACTGTACCACTAAGCTATCTTCCCTACCCCAAAGAATGGCTTCTGAGACCTTCATCATAGCTGCAGCGAGGGAGACTGTGTAGAAGAAACTTCAAGAACATGAATATGCCCATCAGTTTACTTGTGCCTGCTGGTCCTCCTGGCTCATGGTTCCCAATATATTATTTATTCCCACTTGGTGACAGGGAGCTGCTGTTTCTCTTCACTTCATTTCTATTTGAATCAACTCCAAGTTCGTGATGAGTAATAGGTATTTCATGGTCACTTGCACTGCCAAAATCTTGTGTTCATTCTCTCCAATTGGCAGCCCTAATAGAAAACCCAATCCAAACCTAAAGACTGTTTAATAAAATGAAAGTAATAAATTATTAAAGATGGCAGAATCAGGTTTTAGAATCAGCAACTTGGCTGAGTCCCTCATTGGTGAGATGAGTCCCATACAGCGTTCTGATCTGAGTAGTGCTCTGAGGAACATTAGCTCCATGGCTCTCTGTGGGTTGGGAGAAAGAAGTCCTGGTTCTGAAGGCTGCACTCCCTGAAAGATTTCTTTTGTGCCTAACTCCAGAGTGATAGATAGAAAGTATCTGAAGTAGTTTGTAATAATCTCTGACTCCTGATATTCAATATTCACTCACTTCTTCATGTAATTTCTTCCTCTTGATTGTGGACTGGACCTAAGAAACCACCTCTAGTCAAAGTGAAAAAAAAAGGCATGGACAAAAAGAACCATAATCTCCCCTCTCCCTACCATCCTAACATTATCCTCAGAGAAGCACGCATATCCACGTTGAGTAGTTCTGTGAAGAAGCACACACTGTCACTATACAGTGAGCTTGGAAGAGAATCTTCTGAGGCTTGCAGACAGCTCCTGCCTGAGCTTTCAATTAAATCCCTCCTAAACTGAACTTTGTGGTCCCTGTAAACACCCCGATGTCCCTTTATGAAGGAATCAGAACCAAAAAAACCTAAAGTCCTTCTCAGATTCTTGATCTACACACACAATGGTAATTTTTATTATCTCAAGCTCCTAACATTGGGGTTAATGTATTGTGCAGCAATAGATAACTAATGCACCACATGAAAGATGAACGTCTTCAGAAACACTAAATTTATTGGAAGGGAAAGTAGGTAAAAATCTTGGCAACGTTGGGGTAGGCAGAGAGTTGATGAACAAAAACCAAATTGCACAGGAAATACTGCAAAGAATCAACAACTTGGATCTCATCTTATTGAAAAGTTTTTGACAATCTAAAAAAATCACCAATAAACTAAAAAGAAAACCTACAAATTGGGAAAAAATTTTAGCCAACTGCCCCTCAGAAAAAGGACTTCTATCTAGGACATATAAAGAATTTAAAAAAATCAGGCCCCCCAAATTCAAAGACCCCATCCTAAAATGAGCATCTGAGATGAATACACACTTCTCTACTGAAGAGATACTAATGGTGAATAAACACATGAAAAAATGTTCAACGTCATTAGTCATTTGAGAAATTCAAATTAAAACAACACTGAGATTCCATCTCACCACAGAAAGAATGGCTATCATCAAGAAATCAACCAATATCAAATGCTGCAGAGGCTGTGGGGAGAAAGGAACCTTACATCACTGCTGGTGGGAGCGTAGATTGGTGAAACCACTGTGGAAATCAATTCGGAGATTCCTCACAAAACTAGGGTTGGAAGTCCCATTTCACCCAACTATTTCTCATCTGGGTATTTTCCCAGAAGAATTAAAGACATCATACCACAGTGATATGTGCACCCATGTTTATAGCAGCACAATTTGCTACAGCTAAATCTTGGAAACAACCCAGATGCCCATCCACTGAGGAATGGATAAAAGAGTTGTGGTATTTTTATACAATGGAGTATTACTCAGCTATTAAAAAAGATAAACTCGAGGCTTTTGTAGGTAAATGTATGCAACTAGAGACCATACTCATAAGTGAAATAAATCGGACCCACATGTGTAAACATCATATTGTCTCCTTGGTGTAGGAACCTGAAAGACTGGGTAAAACTTAAAATGTACAATAGATGATAGGAAAGGGAAAGAAATTGCTCAAAGGAAGGATTGACTGGGGTGAGGGAAAGAAGATAAAAAAAAGAAGGAAAAACATAAAATCTTATATAAATAGCTGTGATAACTATATTGCTGATGTCTGATGGTGTATTGAAATGAAAAGTTAATGCTTACAATTTTTTATGTTCTGATCAATTTTGTGTGCTTATGTCTGGTGGTCTGAGCAACTGATTTAAAGGTAACAATATGCACTGGAATTACAGTGGTGGACTCCTACCATCTTGTCTTGTGAAACTCTGTATTATCTCTAATGTTTCCTTGAAGAATTATTTTCTTATTCTCTTTAATGGTTTGAGCAATCTTTCATTCTTACATCTGGTAATCTGAGCAATGTAGTTGAGGATAGTGATATGTAATGTAACAACCACTGTTGATTCATATTACTTTGTCTTGAGACCCTGTATCACTTTGAGTATTGCTTTGATTTGTTTATGTTCGTGATACTGGTATGCTGCTATTTTTTTGTTTGTTTCTAGTATACTACTCTCTTTAAAATAAAAAAATTGAAGTCTTTGAGTTCATTTGTCCAATTGATTAGTGGAGAAATTCATGTTTTGTGTATGTTGTCTCTGAAATTTGAGAGTACTAAGTATCCTGTTTATCAGTAGAAAGACAAGCAAGGAGGAACATCTTTTCTTTATTATGTAGGGATATCTCAACATACACAGACCCGTGCACTCAAGTGAATTTCACTGAGTTAAGAATTTTTTTTATTTTTTATACTATCTTACTATGTATCTCATTAGACTATTTACAGAACTGATTACTTCCTACTTTTCAGGTCTTAGCTATATGTTATCATTAGTTGGATGAGTAAATATTGAGGCATGGTGGAAATGTAAAATGCTAGCAATCTGAAGAGTGGCACCTACCAAGGAATTGATGTAATTTTGTGGGAAGATGAGGAAGTCATGATGGTTGACAGGTAGTTGCAAATGGATTTTTTTAATGGTTAGATAGGGGACAGAAAGTCATCAGCTACACCAGTTGCTTCAACATGTGCACAATTATTATTTTGTAATCTGTGACATAGGATATACGCAGCACTACAATTTATGAAACACCTCCAAAATATGA
>NW_004955510.1:988248-1009636 GCF_000276665.1 Chinchilla lanigera
TTCTCAAAACATTTCTTGGCAAATACAAAGGTCTCAGTGTTTCCACATAATTTAAGTTAAATATGTAATGATACTCCCTATTTTATATGCAAAAAATTAAATGAACAATTTTTAAAGTGCTACCGTGGCTGAGTCTAAAATTTATATGCTATGTCACAGGTTATGAAATATAAACATCCTATGGGTTTATTCCAATAAGTATGTTATTGGTAGAAAAGAAACTACAATTGTTCTCTCAAGGCAGTAAAATTACAATAAACAGTGACCCTTTTTCCAAGATCCATCTTTCATTTTGGTCTAAAATAAATTACACAAATATTATTGTAATCACTGTATTTCAGGTAATCTTTGAAAGAGAATGCCTGGTCAAAGCCCACAAGTTCAGCCTGGCAGGAGGGAACAGGGAGTTAATACAAGCAGCATTCCCACTTTCAAAAATACATCTGATGAAAAATAGTTACAAATACAGATGGATTGTTCATCTATGTAAATGCTCAATGGAACCTTATTCATGAAAGTGCCGTAATGGAAACAATCTATAAGTTCAACAACTGAGAAGCAGTTACACTATTTATAGAATAATCATGTGATAGGATATCATGCCACCACCATGTATGATGTTTTACAAGATGTTATTTTCAGTGCCACATGATATAATTTGTCAAAAAATCATTATATACATCTCTGAAGTGTCATTTGCAGATCCATAAAACGTATATATTCCTTATAAAATATATCACCTTTTAATAAAATTTTTAGACTGATTAAAGCACAAGTTGAGTAAGTACACAGATGCAGCCTCTACTGTGATTTCCTGATGGACGCTGTGTAGACTGGCAGGGCTGGAGTTAAGGGCCATGTTTGGAGGGATGGGAGCAATGTGTGTGGTTGTTGATGATGGAATCTGATGAGGGAAACAGCAAAGCCCTCAGGACAGTCAGACATCCTAGGCTTAACAGCACTCTTCCTTCCTTCATTTCTTTCCTCCTTTACTCCTCCTTAAATTTTAGACTCACCCATGGCAGCACTTTAAAAATTGTTCATTTAATTTTTTGCATATAAAATAGGGAGTATCATTACATATTTAACTTAAATTATGTGGAAACACTGAGACCTTTGTATTTGCCAAGAAATGTTTTGAGAAGGGATTTGGCACAGACAGTCTTTCTGCTCCTCGCCTACCCTCCCAAAGTCAACTTTTCTGAGTTTTTGCTTTAATTCTCCCCATAACTGTGTAAAACATCAATTTTCCTAATATTTTGCAATAGCAGGTTTTAAAGAAACTTATGAAAAATGTATAAGTTTCTGTTTACATTTTAAAGCATGTTAAATGGGGTCATATTTTGGAGGTGTTTCATAAATTGTAGTGCTGCATATATGCTACGTCACAGATTATGAAATATAAAATAACAGCTAGGTTACAGATAACAAATTTTTAAAAATTAAGTTTATTGACTTCTCTTGTTACTAACAAACTTAGAATGTCTCTGATACTGAAACCTGTCTTCAACATTCTTTTTTCATAAATATGTTCATTCATCATTTAGTCACTAATCAGTTAATCATTTAATGTTTCATTTATCTATGAAAATTCTTGGACATGGGTCTACTGAGGACAATAGACTATAGTTCCATTAAAGATGGATGATGATAGATTTCTGAAAGAAAATCAAGAGGGAAAGATGAGACTTGGATGTCAATCACATCAACTCCCGAGTTGCTGTGTGATCTTAATAATTTAACTGTTTCCTGAAGCTGTTTCCTTAGAGTAAAACAAGGGAGAGTCAGCCTCAATGTTCTCTAAGCCACCTCTCCTTTCTGTCCTTCTCTGAGGAGGCAGAAGAGGAGTCTCTGATTCCAGAGGGGCCGAGCTGTGGCCGGGCCTCTGTACCTCTGTCCAGGCCACAGCCTGCTCTGCAGATGCCCAGAAGAGGAGAAGACCTGAAAGCTGTGCTGAGATTCAGAGCTTATTTCTCATGGGAACATGTTGATGGAAAAGGTAAAAGAACAGTGCAGGGACAGGAACATGAGAAGTGGAGCAGCAGACAGTTGAGTCTTGCTTCCTTAACCTTGAAAGGGAACATAAGGTCCTCGATGCAGAAATCTTTACTCACCCACCCCGCATTGAATCCTGCACTCCACGCGTGCCAGCGCCCACTGCTAAGCAGCTGCTGGGCTTTCCACGCGGACTCTCCAGCTTCCCACTCCCAGCTGCGTCCCAGGCACGCCTGTCTTCAGGGGCCTGTCTGCTCCAGGAGGGTGCCTCGGGCCGGGGATTCCCAGAACGCAGCATCCGCTGAATCCATCCCCCCAGATGCAGGAACCCAGTCCCCGGCCCTTCAGTATGGTAGGTGTGAGCTGGTGCCCTAGACAATGAATGTTGGACACACAGGGTGGACACTGGTACAGCCGGCCCACCAGCTCCTCGTTTGGAGCCAGAACCTCACAATCTACTGCCTGGTTTTCTGACTACACAAGAAAGCCCTCAGCTTGTCACATATGTTTGTGTAATCTCTCCTCTGAGTCCTTTCCCTCAGTGGAAAGATGCTATTTCTATTTTTAAAATATTCCATTTTTATAAATGCAAGTTGTTATATCCTAAACTTTTACAATCTGCTATATATATGCAGTATTATATGCACATCTATATATAGCTATACATATATAGAAATAATGTAACCCTTCCCTAGCTTTATATTTATAGGTTAGAAATATAACATTTATCTAACTATTTCTACAGAAGTGTCTGCCTGTGCTCACATGTGCTAAATATGAGAAATTTAAAACACTTTTGTGGACACTGTCTTAAGTAGATACATAAAACATTTGTAATGTGCACAGGTATATATTTAAATCAATTTAATATTTCCTGCTTATTGTATATGTGATGTCTATCACTTTTCTAATGGGTTGATGTTATTAATTTAAAAGTCCATGAGTACAGGAAGAAAGGAGGATGCAAAGAAGACATAAATTGCATGAAGGTATCATGCCAGGAACCTTTAGAGATTATGTCTCATTGACCATGTAAGCCGTTATAACCCTTGCTAAGCTCTTCCTTCAGTAGTAGAAAGTAGGGTAATAATTCAAGTGCTGTTTTTGGAGAAGATGTTCACACTACTGGGGAAGAATAGATAAAGATGAAATAAGTTTTGTCTAGACGCTGGCTGATGGCTCCACTAAAGAAGAATCTTTTGTCTGAATCGTTACACATTTATACATCTGTGTTCTGGGCACTGTTACAGGTGTCAGGAGTCTAGGCATGAACAGGATAGATCTATGCCCCCAGCAAAAAAAGAAATGTTCCCTTTTATTGTTGGTGTGAGGGAGAATGCAGACAAGGGCTTGAGGGAGAGAAAAAGATCACAGTTTTGAAGGTTTAGAAGTTCAGTTTGCTGTGGAATGAAGTGGACAGGGAATAGATTGGTACATGTCTTCTGGATCAAGATAAAGGATCTTTTTAAAAAATTACCCTTAGCGTACTAATAGGTGATTGAAAAGGTCCCTCAAGACCAGCATGTGATAAAATCAGTGATTATATTGAAAGTCCTGCTGGCCAGCAGAGGGGCCTGGCTGGAAAGAAGGGGACTGAGGGCACAAGGGGAGCAGCGTGCGAGCCCAGCAGGGCCGGCACTGGGAGGGACAGGCGGCACAAATAGCTGTGCAGAATGAATAGGATGGAAATTTCACTGGAAATAGGATGAATTCTCCAAGAAAAGGGCCACAAGAGTGAAAACAGGGGCCAGGGAGTGTTTACTAGGCTTTGAACTTTTCCATAACTTCAAATCTTTGAGAAACATCCAAGAGCAATGACAATACTTCGCAAATCGTGTGTCTGAAATAATAAATGACCCATAGCTAAAGTGTTCAAAGAACACTCAAAATGCAGTAAGAGAACAAATAACTCAATTTCAAAATATAGGCAAAAGTTTTGAAGAGATGCATTGCAAGTGAACGTATATGGATGGCAAATACACAGGAAGAGGTACTTAATATTATTAATCATGAAAGAAATTCACACACTGTGATTTCCTCTACTCTGGAATACTATTCAAGAATAATGTAAACCAGCATGGCTACATCTCAGAATAATTACACTGAAGGAAAGAAACCACACATGAAGGAATACACAGTGTATGATTTGATTTATCTAAAATTCTGGAAAACATAGAATTAATGCATGGTGACCAAAGATGTACTGATGATTGCCTGCAGTCTTGGAGAAGGGCAAGGAAGGATGAGAGAGGAGGCTTTTGGTGGTAATGACATGTCAATCACCTTTATATTGCTCCTGGTTTCCCAACTATTCTAAGTCATATTTTTAAAGAGATATAATTCATTAGGTCAATTTTACCGCAGTAAATTTCTTATTAAAAGAAATAGATAAAAAACCATAAGGCATGAAATTCCTGAGTGCCCAAGAGAAAATAAATCTACAGCAACTAAGGAGGAACTAAACTTAGACAAAAGGAAAAAATAAAGATTACCTATTGTTATTGTAGTATATTTGTAATCCCAGCACTTAGGAGGCTGAGGCAGGAAGATTGTTGTGAGTTCGAGACCAGCCTGGGCTACAAAGTGAGTTCAAGGCTGACCTGAACTGTGTAGTGAGATCCTGTCTCAAAAAGACAAATAAATTATGAGTTGATGTGTTAAAAGCCCAACAGCCATTTGGAAAGATTTGTGCGCATCATAACTTAATATCCTCAATTCAAATATTTAGAAGGAGTGTGGTATCTTCAATAAGGCATTTGGTTTATTCATTCATTTTCTCAGTCACACATTCAATAAATATTGAAAAGCACTGACTGTCTGCCAGGTAGTCTACTAAATAAATGGAGTCACTTAACCTGGTGAAAAACATAATAGAATACATATAAAGTAAATTGTAATCTCAGAGCTGTGATGGGAAAGAACAAGGCAGGTGAAACACATGGGAGAGACACTTCTAATTGTGAAACCAGGAGCTCTAGGCTCCCAGTGACAGACCACTGAACACATTCAACAAAACTTAGATGCCCTGAGGGGGTGATTCCAGCAATCAAGGAGCTGGGAGTAAGCTGAGGCTGCATCAAGTTCATATTAAGGAGTTTAGAGTTTTATTCTTGTTGTGATGATAGACTACGGGAAACTTGGGAGAAATACCACCCTATGATTTATATTTTCAAGGACGTCCAATTTCTTTATCAGAAATAGATTGTTGGGGGATGAGCAAAAATGAGACCCCACCATGAAGTGGTTGATCTGCACGTGTGATGATGATGGTACCCAAAGTCATCGTGATGGCGATGAAAGAGTGAGCGGCTTTGAAGCCTGTTTAAAGAACAGTGGACAGGACTCAAACAGGGAAGAAAAGATGTTTGGTGAGAAAGATCAATTTGGTGCAATTTTATTCTTGTGGTGTGACCAACATTGATCCAACTTCTTGGCTACTCAAGGTATTTCACTTGCTTCACTATATGTGGTAATTGTAAGGTTGGTTCATAACAATGCCAGGTCTTCTCACCAGGTAGGATTGTACCATGCTGTTCTCTATAATTTTAAATGTGATAATACAGTTTGCTTGGGCAAACATTGCAGAGGTGATGCAGTTACTTCTAGGCAGGGATTTTAAGAGGCCTTTCTCCATTTATCACTTCCCCTTTTCTTTTGCTTTGTTACTTACAAGTTGAGATTGGAGCTTCTATCAGTCTAAATTCAAGAAATTCTTAGAATGTATACTCCTTTTTTACTTATTTTAAGCAGTTACATTGTTTTGCTGGCACAGCATAATCCATTGTATCTGACTGATATATGGTGAAAACCTTCCCACCCATATGAAACTTGACTTTTCAAGCTACAGGTCACAGCTGTCTTCCCCAGCTTCACTTGCTATAGAAGAAGGTGACCTAGGCATTTGTCATGGCTTGTGTCTGAATGTCCCCCCAAAGACTCTTGAGGTCATAGATGGGGCTTTTCAGAAGTGGCTGGACCTACAGTGTCTGTTTCTGGGATTAAGGAGGTAATACTGGGATTTATTAATGGTGCTATGCTAGGATTAAGGGAGACCCATGTGGGTGTACTACCTGGCCTAAGGGCAGGTATCCTGGATAGAATATAAGGGACAGAAAGAGGACTGCTCTGATACTGCTGGCAATATTTTGCTTGCTACTTTTTTCTGCCTTCTGTCTTGCCATGGACTCTTTCTCCTCTGCAAGTTTCCTCTGCCATTCCACCCTGCCATGGAGACAGCCACCCATGGACTGAAACCTCTAAAAACTGTGAGTTACAGTAAACCTTTCCTCCTTTAGCTTTGAGTGTCAGGTATTTTGTCTCAGGAACAAGAAAAGTAACCAAGAGAGCATTAATAATAAAATATTATAATAGTTAAATCTGGGAAAGGTCAATGCAAAGTACTAGATGCTGTTGTGTTTCCATTACTGTCACAAGGTGGCATTAACTTTGGTCCCAGCATCTGGAGCTGAAGACAGTTGTAGACCCTATAGGGTTGATGTCAAGGTAGTTATGGAAGAGTAATTCAAATATTACTATTTTGATTTCACATTATGTTATTACCAAAAATAAACCGGAGTAGTTATGTGTTTATATGTTTCACTTTTAAATATAATGTCATATTTATTTGTTTTATTGTATTCATTGTATTTATTTGTTTAATTTATTATGCTATAATCACCAAAAGTGAACTAGCGACAAATACAAGACAACAGTACAAAACTGAAGCCAAAGAAAACTTCTATTGAAGTTTGTTAAAACAAACACATTTGGAAGAATTGGAGTAATATATTTCATCTATTTTCTCATGGGCTTTCAAGTCAAGGATAAGAGTGAAAAATGTGTTATGGGGAACATCAGTTCCATGGGGTGATGATAGGTGTTAAGTGATAAAGTAAGTCAATAGTACATCAAAATTTATAGAAACATGTGCTGAACCAAACATAAGATTCTTAAAAATTGCACTGTGTTTAAACTCCCTTATAGGTAAAATGTATATTATGATTCTCTAGGACACTGAGAGATAGAGTTTCTTGGAACAGAGTCTGGGAAACTGAGATATAATTCACTTTTTTCTTTAAAATTTTACATGTTAAATCTATAAGCCCTGAGAAATAGAATCCTTTATTAGTAAGTGATTTATTGATTGCTAGATTTTACCATGACAGTTGTTGGTATACAGAAACATGTTAGGAAAAAAAACTGTATTCAAGTGTATATTTTCCCTCAGAGTTAGGGTCAGTTAAAACCATCAAACACAGAGATTTTATTGTCTGTTCTAGTGCCTGGATGAGGAACAAGGCTGCTTTAAATATGAATTGTCTTGTCAAAGACATTCTTCATCTCCTAAAAGAGAGTAGGCACAAACAAATATAAGGTAAAAGAGTATTCATCTCCAAAAAGCAGGTAGGTAAGGTCCAATAAGAAGTTTGTTTGAGTGAGGAAAGTTTTCTCCCAGCTTAGGGGTTACCATTAGCTTAAATAGCAATATTTCTGGCCTTCCTCTGCTGGCCTGGCCTGCTCCATCCAGCTTGTAAAATGTAAGCCTACTTTGGAGGTTCTTGGCTGTCTGCCCCTGTGGAAATCTCATTTCTTCATCAGACTATACAATAAACAAATATGCTTTATGTGCTGTTTTGTGCTTATAGCATCTGTATGAAACATGGCCTTGGGCCTCTTGAAAATGCAACTATAAAATTTTATAGGGTATAACAGTTCCCAGAATGTGCAACCCTGTCTTCTTCCTCCAACAACTTGCACCCAACAAATGCTGCTTTAGCAATAATTGATATCTCTTTGCAGAAATTGATCCAACCCCTGACTATTAATTATTTTAAAGTACAGAATGGACTGACTATGCAGAAGGAAAAGATTCATGCCAGCGGCAGCTTTGTGAAGAGCCACAGTGAAACTGAGGGAGAAAAGCTGCCCAGGGAAGGGTGAACAGCCACCCGGCAATACTTCCACCAGGGATATTTCTTATAACATTTTTTACCCATCCAAGATTCATGCACAATACTTGAAGTGCTCAAATTCATGGAGACAGAAAGTGGAATGGTTACCAAACCCTGCAAAGAGGGTCGTATGGGAGTTATTATTTAGTGGATGTAGTTAGACTTTTGCAAAATGACAAAAGTTCTAAGGGTGGATAGTGGTGACAGTCATGCAACAAGGTGCAATTACTAGTGCCATTAAATTTTGCAATTAAAGGTGATATGAGTGATAAATATTATCAGAGGTACATTTTACCAGTTTCTGTAAATTAATACATAAATAAATGGAAATAAATGATGAATCCATTATTTATACTGTGGCAGAATTACCTGGAAATCACCTGTTCTGCAGAGCAGTTTGGGATCACTGCAGATTTGATCAGAAAATTTAGGCGATTCTCCCATATTTCATGTCATGGCCCCTCTCACACTACAATGGGACATGTGTTAAAATCTGTGAGGCTGCACTGCCAGGTCATTGTCACCAGTCTCTATTGAAGGTAGGGCTCACTCCTGGTTTTGAACATTCTATGAGTTTTGACAAATGCATAATAGCCTGTATGCATCATTATAGTAGCGTACAGAATAATTTCATTTTCTTAAAAATCTTCTCTACTCCGCTTATTCATTCCTTTCTTCCCTTTCTCATGGTAACCACTAACATTTTTACTGTCTCTGGAGTTTTTCTCTTTTTCATGTCATACAGGTGAAATAATACAGTATGTGACATTTTCAAATTGTCTCCTTTCATTTAGTAATATATACATCCAACTTTCTTTCATGCCCTTTCATGGCTTGTTAGTTTATTTCTTTTCTGTGCTGAATAGTATCTACGTCTACTCATAACATCAAAATTTGTTTGTTTATCTACAAAAGTCTGTCTTATCTCAAGTCCAAGAAATTTTCAATAAACTTGCTATAGCATCCATGTGCAGATTATTGTGTGGACATAAGTTTTCAGCTATCTTAGATAAATACAAAGAAGTATGATTGCTGAATCCAATGATAAGAGTGCTTTGTTTTGTAAAAATCTTCCAAACTGTATTTCCAAAGTGACAATATCATTTTGCATTCTTACAGGCAATATGAGCTCCTGTTGTCCCATTTCATCAACAGGATTTGGGCTGCCCTGGTGTGGATTTTTGCTACATGGGCAACATCTCCCTGTTGTTTAAATTTGCAATTGTCTAATGATGTGTGATGTTGAACAACTTTTGACATGATTATTATAATTATTATAATTATAATCAAATCTTATTTGGTAAGGTTTCTATTCATATTTTGCTCACATTTTGGTTGGGTTTTGCTCTATGTCTTCTCATTGTTAAGAGTTCTTTGCATATTTTGGATAACAGATATGTATTTTTGTGAATATCTCGTGTTATCTTTTCATTCTCTTCAGATTGTCTTTTGTATAGCAAAAGTTTTTTTAATTATAATGAAGTGCAGCTTATAAATTATTTTTTCATGGATCACACTTTTGATATTGTATCTACGAAACCATATCCAGGTCATACATATGTTTCATATATTATCTCCTAAGAGTTTTATATAATAATTTTGAAACAATTGAAATAATTTTTTGATGGATATAAAGTTTGTGTTTAGATTCATCTTTCTGTATATGGATGACCAGCTTTTCTAGCATGAGGACTTTTTCAGATACCTTTTGTACACTGTATACATTGGCTCTTTTGTTTTCCATTGAACTATTTGTCTATTACTAAGCAAACATCATATTCTCTTTATTACTATATTGCTTTAGTAAATAATAGTCGGGTAGTGTCAGACTTTGTTGTTCTTCAATGTGATACCACAAAATAATTTGCTGGGATTGGGATTGGTACGAATCTTTGAAACAAGTTGGGGATAAATCCTGTCCGTGAAGATAAAATATCTCCTTGTGTATTTATTTCCTCCCTCAGTTTCTGTTTGTCTGAAAATGTGCTAAATTCCCTCTCATTTTTGAAGGGTAGTGTGCTTTTTGGCAGCCCTGCCTCCTGTGAACTAAGCGCTTGGAGCTACAGGAGCATAGACACAGCTGCCTGGCTTGGACCTGGGGTAGAGGAGCTGAAATTTATCTAAATTAAACAAAATTTATTACTCACCTTGAGATTTCAGGGCTTCAAAAATATTATTTCAGACAGATTCTTCCAGGGTAATTGTTGTGTACGTGAAGCGACAAATTCTTAACAGGACCCATCATTTGCTGCTTTTGGCAACACTGCTATTTATTTCCACATCTGATTTTATATCCTCTAACACTTCCGATCACTCTTATTTTTCATAACTTTTTTCTTTGTCTGTATTTACTGGGAAATGCGGAAATGTCATGCCATCTGCTAGGTTGGGAGTTTTATCTCTCTCCTTCCCATCTTCTCATTTTAGCTCTAACTGCCGGTTTATATTCTATACTTGCCATTACTAAGCATCTCTGTTTTCTTTCCTAGCTGATAAGAAATGTTTAAAAATTTCTGAATTAAATTTAATAATATATAAAGTTTTGGGTCCAAGTTTAAAAATTCCTTTTCCTTTCTGGTTTTCACTAATTTTATTATTTCTACCATTTCATGAGTGTGGTCGGGGTAGAAGTTAAACATCTAGTTGCATAGGCATTGTAAAGCTTTCAATGAGTACATTGAATTTGGAACATGTAGGGAAAGTGGGGAAGGGGTGAGGTAGCAGGAGCATCTGCTAGCAGTCAAAAAATAAGAGGAAGCTTAGTAACAACTGCTTGACTCTCACGGATCTTCAGTCTCAGTCTTTGGCAAAGTGTCGGTGTTTACCTATCTGATGAAATTCTTTGGAAGGGACTTTTTCTCCTAGCTCCTCAAAGGGAGCCACTTATACAGTATGGCTGTATCAGATTTATCTGCATTGAATGAACTAAGAAGAAAAACACAATTGCTGAGTTCAGTTTCCATGAATATATCTTTGTTTATAAAAGTTATGAGCAGATTTAACTAGCAAAGCCAGACCATCGAGGAACAGGTCAAGCCCTGGAGACAGATTGTTCCAGGGGTAAACACAGATCAGGGGCCAAGCCAGGGTGCCTGGATCTCATACAGTGGTGTTCTTCCAGGGCAGAGAAATGGTATGGTAGCTGATGATGGGGCCAACACAGTTTAAGTTGGGCTGTGGAAGGAAAAGGGGAGGATAGAACGTAACAGGCCTTGGGCCACACCTTGAACATTTAGGTGCCTTGCAATAAAAGCTACACTTGAGGTAAGCCAACATTGTGAGCACTGTGTGTGCTTTGCTGTTATAGTTGTTATGTGGGCATATTCTTCTGCCATAACATCTTAAAGTTCTCAGTATTCTGCCTGAAATCTACACGAGTGGCCACAATGGGAAACCAAAACTGGGAACCCAAAACTGAGAACCCATAATTTATAAAGTGGTGAGGTGAGAGATGACAAGGGCTGGATATGATTCAGCTGCGGAGACTGCATTTGGAGTATGAGCAGAAATAGGGAGAGCAATCTGGTGCTGCGGGGTCCAGAGAGAGGTGAGGACAGAGGCAAGGAGAGAGCCTGCTCCTCAGGACGCATGCCTCCTCTCAACCCTCAGATTCTGCCCCTGAAGCCTCACAACCTTACCAGGAGAAGAAAGCCAGACACAAATAAGAGGGACCAGATGGAGCTTCAACTCTCTGGATTACATATGTAGATATTCCTGGTTATTCTCACTTTCCTACCTCCAACTTTCACATGAAAATTCTCATTTTTGATCTTGAGTCTAATTTAGCAAAATTCCTCATTTAAAACATTTAGAATGTTTTTGGTAGCAGTGTAAGCATGAATCTAACACCTCAGAGGGAAGGAGTTAACAACTCCCTTGTCACAGAAGAGGACTTTCCCTTTATCAATGGTAAAATCCTGATCTCTATTAAGAAAAATTATTGAAAAATTCAAGCTAAAGTGCAAGAAAGACAGTATGTCCTTTTATTATTATACTGGAACATTGTCTTTTAATACTATCTGGGGATTATTTATTTAATCCTCTAGGAGAACATATCTTCCTTTGACTTATTAGAATCTAGACATTGTAAAATCACAAGTAAATTTGGAAAGAAAGAAATTGTAAATGATTTTGAGCAGCAGAAAAGGACTTGGTGCATTTCAGATGGTAAAAGAAAATCCCAAAGATTCACAGTTTTGTTTTGTTTTTGGTTCTGAGCATTAAATCCAGGGCCTCCTGTGCTCCAGCACTGAATAACATGCCAAGCTCAAGATCCACAGTTTCATTGTATGTGGAATATTAACTTGTACCTCTAACTTAACAAAATTACCTAACTATCCTAAATTTCCATAATGATATAAATCTCTGCTTCCTAAATCCTCTCATAAAGTCTTCACAAACTTACCAATTATGGCATTGACTTAAATTAATCTTTGACACATTTGTATAAGAGAAAGATTTTCAATTGATTTTGAAAAATAGGTAAGAAAAGGCCAACAGAGCAGCTCTGGGCCAGTGGTGGTGCCCACCGTCACTTCACATTCATCCCTGTGTCCACTGAACCAGAGAGCCTCGGCTGAGTTTCATGACTGACTCATCAGTCACTTCAGTCTTAGCCCCTTCTCCCTTGGTGCACCCCTAGAGTCTGATGTCCTTTATTATTTACACTTGGATACTTTATATAAATGATACAAATCTCATTTCAAGTAACACAAACACCATTATTAGTTTGGAGCAAACCATATAATTTCCTACCACTTTACTTATCTTCTTGAGGTTTTCCATTTAACAGAATTGCCTTTATTTCTTTTTACTGTCACCTCCTTAATGCATACATTTGAAAGCTGTTTATTTTGTCCCTGTTTATGTGTGATGAGTAAGTGTTTGCTTGTCTACTTTTTTGAAAAAAAAAAAAATTAACGTGACTCTCCTTTAAATAGGAAATGCATTTTGCTCATTTTTCCCTCCTTTAGTCATTTCATCATTCTTCAGCTTTTTGAGGATAAATGGAAGGACTAATGAAACGTCCAGGTTCTTTACCCTGCAGAATGGACACAGACATGAAGTTTTGAAGCAATTCAGGAACCGAACTGTCCCATTTTGCTTACCTGTGAGTCAGTCAAAGGTAAGAAATGGACACAGACATGAAGTTTTCCACAAATTGAGACATTAACATCTCACCTGTTTCCTCTTCCTAACCCCCCTCCACATCACTCTGCTTGAATGTCACAATTACATCCTAGGCTTTCTTTATTATAGAAATCTTTAGAAATTTATTTTGTGTCAATCCTATAAGAAATCAATTTCTCAGTCTTACATTTTGTTTTTACCATAGTAATACATGTACTTTTTTATACATGAATGATATAGTTTACACAGGATAGGATTTCATCTTGTTGTTGCTATATTTTCTTGATGTAACTTACACTCTTTTTTAATTTTTATTTTAAAAATAAAAGAATGACAACATATTAACAAAAACACAGACATAAACAAAACAACACAAAAACAATAAAAGCAGTACAGAATTTCAGACAAGGTGATAAGAAATTAACAATGGTTGTTATATTACATATGGTTATCTTCAAATTGGTTACTCAGTTAAGCAAATATAGGCATGTAAGATTGATCAAACAATTAAACATTAACTGTTCCTTTTTATAAAGCAACAGAAATTAGTAGTACAATTACCTTAGCTATCTTGGGTATATGTATACATATTTTTCCCTTTTTTCTTTCTTTTCTCTTTTCCTTCATCCCAGTTTTTTCCTTTTGGTAACTTACATTCTTAAGCCATTTTTTCTGCACCATGACTTTCTACATAGTGCTTCTATTCAACTATGTGAGACAGAAGTGGGCAAGAAAAGCCAATGCCAGGAGAAATTGCAAGTAATATTCACTCTTTGGAGCCACATAAACAAGCCTTAAATAAGAGTTATTGTTGTCCTCAGCATTGTTTATAGAGGAATTTGTATTTTCCATTGTACATAAAAGAGGTATCATATTTGAACCTTGCCAGAGCTATCCAGCTCATTTGGCATAGAGCAGTAGCTCATAAAATGTTTGACTGGATAATAAATGGTAAAAGAAATGTCAAGGATTCTTTTTCCTCTAGCAGATATGGGAGATTTCTGTTTTGTGGTTCAATTACTGTTGAATTAGTTAGCCAGTTCCTCTTTCTTTGACTCTATGTATTACTTTTGACATTGTGATTTATAATTCTAGTGTACAAACATGGAAGTGAGCAAAAAAGTGACTTTCTGTTTAAGATATATAATAAATAATAAGAAGAAATCAATGGAGAGAGCTCAGATGGATTGAGATACCATTTTAAGCTTAGAAACTGATGGTTATCTTCAATTTTCTCTTGTAATTATAGATTCGGAAGGTAAAAAACAAACCACTTTTCACAGAAATAAACCAGTTTCACAGAAAACTCAAAAAAGTAAAGATATGTGTAATTTCTCATTCTTTTAACTGAGTGTATCATTTCAGAAACATTGAGATGGAAACAATACGGATCTTGGAGTCAAAAAGATTAGCTTTGAACCTGGGACTTATTGCTTCATAGATAAGGAATTGAAACAAATTATTTAACTTTTATGCGGATCATTTTCTTTATCAATGAATTTTGTGGTTATAGGATGCATAGGATGGTAGGAAGTTATAGGTAAATAATGTAAATTCTTCACTATAATTCTTGTACTCTAAATGTTTTACTGGCTGGACTCTAAGAATTTTATCACTTCTCATTACATGACAGGTCACAATAGTTCCTTGCTTTACATTTACATTTTGCCTCATGCAGAGGTGATGAAATTTGCTACACATAAACATATGTAGATTTGCTCATTATATGAAAACAATAGAACAATTATAATACAGATAAATGGAAGAAAATTGAAAAAAGAGGGGGAAAATTTGGAAAACCGAGTAAAAGGAGGAAACTTTGCAAAATATAACTACTACAAGAGGAGAAAAATACACAACACTGCTTTTGAAATGATTGAGAATTATACCTGATTTTGAGTTTCCTGACAGTGATGATGACTATGTAAATGAGATGTTGGAATTTAGAAACAGGTTTGGATGTGCTGTTAGTTGTATGTGTTCCTGTAAACACCCACAGTTGACCGATTTCCTTGTTATTGCCACATCCTTTCTTAAACATGTAGAGAAGCTCCTTGGGGACTGAAATTGTAGTAATACCCAGAGTTTCAAGGGCTTCAATTGATACTAATTAATCCAGTCAAAGATATACATTAAAAACTTCTGTAGACTTCTTTGCAGTCAAATATGCCTAAATACTGCAAAGTGCATATGCTTAAAGTGAACCATGAGCAGTAGGAGAGATAGGATAGTAGTTCTGATATTCACTTTTCTTGTTTTTGAGACAAGGTCTTGCTATGTAGTCAGGACCAGCCTCAAAGTCTGTGTAACTCACTGTTTTCTCAAGCTCTGCAGTGGGTGATGTTAACTATTTAATTAAGGGGGTGGCTTTCAACTCATGATTCACTTGCTGGTGCTTGTTCTTTTAGTGTGTACATATGTGTGTGTGTGTGTGTGTGTGTGTGTGTGTGTGTGTGTGTATTGATCCCAGAATCTTTGCACTGAGCTACATGCCCAGCCATCAGCTAAATTCCCCACACTAGGCTCAAACTTGCAATCCTTCTGCCTCAGCTTCCCAGAGTGTTGAAATTATAGGCATGCATCACCATACCAGGCTTCATAAGGCTTGATGCTTACTCTCTTCTGGAAGTAGGACAATCTTCTCAATTGCAGATCTTTGACATATACCAGGGCTGCTAGGACAGAGCAGGCTAGGACTCGCTTTTCACATCTGGCCAAACTTCCTTCTGCTGAGTCACAAATTCTCTTTGTGTTCACTCAACCTATCTTCCTGTCCTACAGCTTTCCCTTAGGTTTCAATTTAACTTTGGGAAAGAAGAGATGAAGAAATAAGTATACCTTGTTTAACCAATGTTCAGCAATCAGAAAAGTAGTCTCCTCACCATCATTGTTACCCCTGGAGGGTGTGATTCGTATTTCTTCACCAGTCTGGTTGGACAGCTTCTTAATTAAATGTCTCCATCATCTGCAGGGCTTGAGATAACAGTGAGTGCATAAACAACAAAATGCGACTTCACAAAGGTAGCTGATGAATTGGAATCATGTAAAGTTCCAAGTGCAGCTCACTGCAAATACATGGTGTTAGAAAATTATTAGAATTGCTGAGTACTAAGAAGAACTCTAGGCTTTGTCTTTCCCATTCTCTACCCCTTCCTAGTGTGGAGAACTGACTGTTCAAACTTGCTTGCCCTTCCTCATCCTTTGTATGAAATAACCAGTCATGAGGAACACCTAAATAGCACTACACATCTGTTTGTAAGTTTTGAAGTCCACACGTTAGATCTTGTATGTGTAAATTAAATTGTTTGTACCACAACCTCTTGAAGAAAGACAAAGTTTATGTATTCAATATATTTTCATTGCTTAGTGAGACTTAGTAAAAAGTTTCCCAATTACCCAAGAGATAGGGTAGTCCAGTCCAGTGGAAAGAACATTTCATTGGGACTCTGAAGACTTGGATCTGACTTTCAACACTGAATAGGAGAGGGAAGCATGATTACTGATAACTATTTCTTTCCAAAATGCAATAAAAAACTAATAAGTTTAAATTGATAGGTCATTGTGGAATAAAAAAAATACATGAAAAAGTGCTTTGTGGACTATATAGTGTTGTGAAAACAATGTCTTTCTCACCCATGTGCATATAATATTTGATGTGGTCATTAAAAATAACACAGTTTTCTAAGGCAATTCAAATTTTTACTTTGCCTTTCTAAATACATTAGAGTATAAGGTAATTTTCTAGGTTTCTAATTGCTGCCCCTAGAAAACATAGAGAATATAAAACTGACAGTTTAATTTATATGTAATTGGATTTAAGTGTTTGGTTATATCTTTGATTCTATTCTATACTACTGGGGCAAGTGGTATAGAATATTTCTTATGCAATGCTTTACTTTTATGAAGCAAGTAACACTGTTCTAGAAATACTTAGAAAATATTATGTTATCTGTATTAGTCACTTTCCTGTTGCTGGGAAAACTACACTACACCTGTAGCTTAAAGGAAGAGAGATTTATTTTAGCTCATAGCTTCAGTGAGTTTGGTACATGGTGTGCTGGCTCCAATGCAAAAATGCTGTAGTGAGGAAAACTGCACTACATGGTGTCCAGGAAGCAGAGAGAGAAAGAAGGAGCCAGGGACATGGATATACCCTTCCTTGTCACGGAAGTGACCCCTCCATTTTGGACCAGGCCCCTCTTCCAAATGTGGGACAATTGAGGGGCATTTTGAATGCAAATCATAATAAGATCTTTATTTAATCAGTATAGTTAGGGGAGCAGAAAGGACCTCAGAAATATAGAATCTCAAAGAAAGATAGCCAAGCATAGTATATTCAGGTATGCTTTTTATCAAATGTCCTAATTTATCAGATCCCTATAGTGTGAGGGATCATTCCTTCTAAATTGATAGAAAATACATCTTGTTTTTGGAAAGATGTATTGTGATTGATTAAAAAGTGGAATTATCAAATACATCTTCTCTTTTTCTGTAATTTTTTTTACTAGATTATGCATGGTAAAGTTTTATAGGCATGGAGAAAATGTATTATTCATTGGTGCATTAATTTTTAAAGGGAAAAATTTTAGTCTGCTTATGAGTAAAACAAACTGTGCAAAAATGCTAGATAATAAGGAAATTTATAAAGAAGATGGTGAAAATAATCCATAATTCTCTTCTCAAGAGTTAGTATTATTAGCTATCCCCTTTGGACTCTTTTCCTTCTTTTTTTTTTTTTTTTTTTGGTTTTTCTCCCGTACTGGGAACCGAACTCACGATGGACTCTTTTCCTTCTTGTGATAACTTGGAGAAATGTATCTTGGTGGATGGTTTAGAAAGAGTAGAATGACATTTTATATGCCACTTTGCAATATATTATTTTTATGCAATAGAATACATTAGACATGTATCCAAGTAAATGTGGTTGTACATCATCATTTTTCATAGTTTCCATTTATTTACTTTTATGGACTGACCATCATTTAATTTTCTAAACACTTTCATTGGGCATTTAAGTTGTTCCCAATTTTTCATGGTTATAAACAATGCTGAGCTTTTGGCACTGTTATTTAATCTGCAAAGCAGTGCTAACAGAGCCTCCTGCACAGGCTTTTTGTGAGGCATATGTCTGTGTAAGCCCTGATAACGTGTATTTAAACAAGATTTTTCACGTAATCTACATTTCCAAATGTTTTATCATATACTTTGGGCTTGAATAATTTGTAATTTAAATTTTTTGTAACTGTATGTATCCTTTTTAATAATGCTGTGTTTATTTTATATTATTGTTGTCTGACTTTTTGAGTTCATTCATTGAACAAACATGCATAAATTTTTTTTTCCTGTGCTCAATATTAAGGAGCTTACATTCCAATGTTAGACACAGGTTTAAAAGAATACCAAAGAGGACTTAGGAAATCTCAGTGAGTTCTCTGGGAGTCCAGGATCCCTGCCTCTGTCCCTGCTGCCATTGCGGGAAGGTCCTTCAAACCCAGGAAGCCTTGGTGAGTTGTCTGAGAGCCTGGGACCCTTTGCTCTGCCCCCTGCCATCATTACGGGAAAGACCTTGGGTTCTGGGATGCCTCAGTTTGCTTTCTGGGAGCCCAAAACCCAGCACTCCACCTCCTACCAACATTACAGGAATGACCCTGAGTTCCTGGAAACATAGGAAGATTTGAAAATGACAAAAAGAAGGAGAAAAATGCAATCTCAGTCCTTCACCCCATCTAGAATAAGTCCAGGAAACATCAACATGAAAGAACATGCAAACAAAACACCTGAAATTGCTGAAATGATAGCAACTGAAATAAGGAACCAACTATTTCAGGCTTATAGAGGAAATCATATCAGAAATAGTCACTCAGGTAAAAACAGAAATGACCACCATAATGAAAGAATTGCTCAGCACATCTAAAGAAGACATAGATTAAAAAAAAAGAGGACCACAGGAAAATGATGGAAACCTTGAATGAACAGTATAGGAAAGAATTAGAATGCATGAAACAGATTCAAAGAGATATTCAGGAAATTAAAAACTCTATTAAAAGTTGGCAAAACTGCTCGAGTGAAACAAAAGATAGACTTTTAGATCTTGAATACAGCATTGCAGCTAGTGATTGTGAAAGAAAAGTTCTCTTAAAAATAACAAGGAAACAGCAAATAACAATTCAACAGCTGCAAGATGAGGCAAACAAGAATAATATAAGGCTGATATGTGTCAACAAAAGAGCAGGAGGCAACATGAATAACATAAAAAGACTATATGCAGAAGTAAGAGCTGAACCTACTCAAGCATGGGAGAAAAATGTGACATACATGTAAGTGACATATATAGAACTCCAACTAGCCATAACCAAAATAAATCTACACCCAGACACATAATGATCAAGATTGCAGACATTCAGCAAAAGAACAAATATTAAAAGCTGTTAGAGAAAAGAAACAGATCACCTATGAAGGAAAACCTATCAGAATTATGGCAGACTTCTCAACAAAAACCATCAAGTCAAAAAGAGCTTGAAGTGAAGTATTTCAGGTCCCTAAAGAAAACAACTTCCAACTCAGACTGCTGTAAAGTGCAAAGCTATTTTTCAAAATTGATGGAGAAATAAGATACTTCCATGACAAAGATCAGCTGAAGAAATTCGTGACCACCAAATCAATCCTACAAAGAATACTGAAAGATATACTCCAAAGACATAAAATACCCCACAATTTCAAGACCACCAGTACAAAATTACTACCAAACAAGGTAAGGAATTAAACAGAGGGGGAAAGTACAAAACAAACAGTAAGAAAATAACATGACAAAGATAAGTCAATACATATCAGTAATACAAATTAGTGTAAATGGCCTCAATTCACCAATAAAAGAAATAGACTGGCAGAGTGGATCAAGAAACAAAATCCAACAATATTCTGTATACAAGAAATTCAACAATATGCTGTATATTTAACTGAAAAGGAAATTCATAGACTGAAAGTCAAAGGATGGAAAACAATACTCCATGTGACAGGAACCCAGAAAAAAAGCAGGAGTAGCTATTCAGTTTGCAGACAATGTGAACTTCAAACCAACAATGATCAAAAGAGATAAAGAAGGTCACTATATTCTTTTTAGGGGAAAACTGCAAGAGGAAGAGATAACAATCATAAATATATATGAATCAAATGTAGCAGCACCCAAGTATATAAGGCAAATTTTAACAGACTTGAAAAATCAAATAAATAATAACAAAGTCATAACGAGATTTTTCATACACTATTGTCACAAAGAGATAGATCAACTAGACAAATATCAGCAAAGAAATAACAGAAATAAGCCAAACATGTAAACAAATGAACTTAGGAAACCTTTACAAAATATTCCACCCAAGAATATTAGAATACACATTCTTCTTAGATACTCATAGAACATTCTCTAAAATAGACCACATACTAGCACATAGAACATGCCTAAGCAAATGCAAAGGAACTGAAATTATCCCATGCATATTATTGGACCATAGTGCATTGAAACTGGAAATTAATGACAAAAGAAATTGCAAAAATTCCATAATCATATAGAAATTAAATTACATTCTCCTCAGCAAACAATAGGTCACAGAATAAATTAAAGACGAAATTAAACAATATTTACAATCAAACGAAACTACCAGAGACAAACTACCAGAACCTATGGGATGCAGTGAAAGTAGGCATCAGAGGAAATTTATAGCAGTTGATTCCTACATCAGGAAAACGGAATGAACACATGTAAACAA
Organism: Chinchilla lanigera; assembly: GCF_000276665.1. Taxonomy (NCBI): domain Eukaryota; kingdom Metazoa; phylum Chordata; class Mammalia; order Rodentia; family Chinchillidae; genus Chinchilla; species Chinchilla lanigera. The sequence continues at coordinate 1,009,088 of NW_004955510.1, forward strand.
TCTTATGCTGCAATTGAAACTCCTAGAAAATGAAGAGCAAATTAAGGCCCCAGCCCAAAGAAGGGAGGAAATTATAAAGATCAGAGCAGAGATTAATGAAATTGAAACTAAGAAAACAATACAAAGAATTAATGAATTAAACAGTGGATTCTTTGAAAAAAAAATAGTATTGATAAACCCCTAGCCAGCCATATCAAAACAAGAAAAGAAAAAACTGAAATCCAGGTAATAAGGAATGAAAAGGGTGAAATCACTACAGATTCTATAGAAATTAAGAAGATCATCAATACCTGCTTTAAGAATCTTTACTCTCATAGGATAGAAAACACAAAAAAATGGAGAGATTCCTAGATACATATGAATTATCAAAGCTGAATCAAGAAGATATAAAAATCCTAAATACCTGAATATCAGCCAGCAAAATTGAAATTGTAATAAAAAAATTAACATCAAAGAAAAGCGCAGGTCTGGATGGATTCACAACTGAATTGTATAAGAAACTTGGGCAAGATTTAATGCCAAATCTCCTCAAACTCTTTAATGAAATTG
>NW_004955510.1:1010159-1026544 GCF_000276665.1 Chinchilla lanigera
TAAGGATAAGAAAGAAAAAAGTGAAATTACCATTATTTGCAAATGACATGATACTGTACATGGAACACCAAAAACTTGGTACTGTACATGGAAGACCAAAAACTTCACCAAAAGACTCCTAGAACTAATAAACAACTTCAGTAGCATAACTGGATACAAATTCAACACTCAAAAATCAATAGCATTCCTATAAATACACAATAAACATACTGAGAGAAATAAGGGAAAACATACCCATTTACAATAGTATCCAAAACGTTGAAATACTGAGGAATCAATCTAAGAAAAGAAGTAAAATATCTGAACAGTGACAATTATAGTACTCTGAAGAAAGTGATCAAAGGGGATTTCAAAAAATGGAAAGATACTACTTGCTCATGGATATGAAGAATCAACATTGTGAAAATGGCCATACTCAATATTGTTATACAGATTCAATGCCGTTCTGATGAAAATAAAATAGTATACCTCACAGATTTAGAGAAAATATTCCTAAATTTATCTGGAACCAAAAGAGACCAAGAATAGCAAAAGCAATCCTGGGCAATGAAGGCAAGACAGGAGGTCACAATCCCTGACTTGAAATTATACTGCAAAGCTACTGTGATAAAATCAGCATAGTATTGGGAAAAAACCAGACCTGAATATCAGTGGAAAAGACTACAAGATGCAGACACAACCACAAACACACTCAGCCACCTTATCTTTAACAAAGGTACCAAACATGTTCAGTGGAAGAAAGATAGCCTCTTCAATAAATCTGATAAAAGTCATTATGATAAACCAACAGCCAACATCATACTAAATGGAGAAACACTGAAAGCCAGAGAAAAACTGGTTTTCCACATGCTGAATACTAAAAATAGACCTAAGCCTATCACCATGCACCAAAATAAAGTCAAAATGGTGTAAACACCTAAATAATAAAACAGAGGCACTAGAACTACTGAGAGGGAAAGTAGGTGGATGCTTTGAAGACATAGGGTTAGGGAGAGAGTTCATGAACAAAAACCAAACTGCATGGGAAAGACTTCAAAGAATCAACAAATTGGATCCCTTCTTACTGAAAAGTTTCTGCACATCAAAAGAAATTACCACAGGGTGAAAAGAAAACCCATGAATTGCAAAAAAGTTTTAGCCAACTATTCCTCAGAAAAAGGATTCCTGCTAGAACATATAAAGAATTTTAAAAATCAGGCCCCCAAAATTCAAAGATCTAATACAAAAATGGGCATCTGAGATGAATACACACTATTCTGATAAAGAAATGCCAATGGAAAATAAATAAATGAAAAAATGTTCAACATTATTAGTCATTTGAGAAATGCAACTTAAAACAACACTGAGATTCCATCTCACCCTAGAAAGAATGGCTATCATCAAGAAATCTACCAATAACAAATGCTGTGGTAGATGTGGGGAAAAAGAAACTCTTAGCAGTGGTGGTGGGAGTGTAGGTTGTTGCACCCACTGTGGAAATGACTCTGAAAATTCCTTAGTAAACTAGGCCTAGAGGTCCCATTCAACCCAGCTATTCCCCTTCTGGGTATTTTTCCAGAAGAACTGAAAACATCATACCACAATGATTTATGCACACCCATATTTATAGTAGCACAATTTGTAATAGCTAAATCTTGAAAACAACCCAAATGTCCATCAATAAAACAATTGGTCAAGGAAAAATTTAAGCATTAACTATTCCTTTGAATAAACCATAGACATCAACAATACACTTATGCCAGCTAGCCTTGTATATATATACATTTTTTTATTTTAAAGAGAAAAGAATAAAACAAAATAACAAAAACAAATACACACATAAAATAACACAAAAAACAATAATTTGTTCTATGATTTTGGAAAGAATAGTCACATTTGTGTTTGTGTGGGGAAGATGGCCTTGGCTGTGTTTGTCACCCAAAGCAGAGTTTGCATACAAAAACAAAATGTTGCCAAATGCTTCTGTGTGTGTAATCAAATTATTCACATAGAAAAACATTCATGGGCTGAAGTACCACTGTACTTGGTGATAAAGTTGCCCATTAGATTATTGTAAAGACCACAACTCTATAAAGTTTTTCTTGTTTACATTTCTCTGAAAAGAAAGATGATTATTGGCAAGGTAAAACAAAGGCCAGACACCTAAAATCTTGGAATATATTTCCATTCTTTCTATCTTCCTAATTTCACTAGATATGTATTCTTTTTTTTTTTATTTTAAGGATAAAAGGAGGGAAACATTAACAGACATACAACATTTTACAACATATCACAAGCACAATACAGACAATACAGAGTTACAAACAAAGTGGTAGGGAATTAACAATGGTGGTTGTATTACATATTGATATCTTCAAAGTGGCTTCTCATGAAAACAGATATAGACATGCAATACTGGTCAACCAAAGACTCATTGACAGTTTCTTTCAGCATAGAAACAGCAGATAGAAGAACAACCATGTTATCTATCCTGTATATACATACATACAAAATTTCTCCTTCTTTCCCTTCTCTTTTCCCACATCCCAGAAATGATAGGAAACCACCGAAGAGTAAAGGGCTTCTAGATATGTATTCTTTTTTATTATGGGAAAAATATATAATACAATTCACCATCTTGACCATTTTAAAGCATATTGTGGTTGTAGTTATACACATTTTTGTGAAACAAATCTCTAGAAAGTTTTAATCCTGGAAAACTGAAATTCTCCATTACACATCCTATCCCTCCCCACTTCCCAAGAAACCCTATATTCTTAAGTATTTTAAGATGATATTGTAATTACTTCCTGTTGAAAAGTGAGATAAAGGACAGATTTTTTCTTTTACCTTCATTTCTCTTTTTTTTAATATAACCTGTATTTTAATTCTATCCAATTGTTACATAATTGTTTTTGTCCTATGTCTTTTTGAATTGGAATGTCTAGACCACATTTTTCAGCATCATAACTGCATTTGTTTTGAAATCACGTCTACATTTCAGTGAGCTGAGTTCATTTCAAAATCATTTCTGTGACTTTCCTGTGATTTATCTCATTATTTCAATCTTTCTTTGTTGATTAGACTATGTATTCAAGAATGTTTTTCTTTTCAGCTATTGGCATACTAGCTATGTTTTTGAGTCCTTGAATATATAAGAGTATTTTGATTGCTCTAATAATTCTTAATAACATATCCGTAACAGTTGCTTTTTGGAGCAAATTTACAGTTTGAGGGATATCTTAAATAATAATTTCAGGCATAATATCATATATTTTGATACTTTATATTTTTTAGTTTTTCCTCTGTATTGTAATGAACCTTCAATCTGAAATTTAAGTGTGTTTGTCTTGTTTTTTTTTTTTTTACTTTTTATTTTATTTGTACATTTTAGATATACATAGTGATTGCATTCATCTTAGGGAGTTTATACCTGTAGGCAATATATCTTGGTGCTTCTTTTTTCCCCATTCCCCTGCCCTCCCTTCAACCCTTCTTCCCCTCTTTATTTATGAAATCTTTGTTTCCATTTTTTCCTTTTATTTTATTTTTTCTCGTTCCTTCCTTCCTTTCCCCCTCCCCCTTCCTTGTTCACAAGAGAAGGGGGACAAGTGTGCTGGTATTCAGTCAGGAAATTAGGGGGAAGGGGCCAGGCTTGTGGGCACAGCTGCCAGTTAAGGGGTTCTAGAAAGTTCCCAAGCCATGTGTGCCTGGGGCCTGTTAGAAAGTGCTGTGTACTTTTAATGGTATGTGATCAAGTAGGGTTTTGATGAGTTGGTTTAGATCTGAAGTTAGCCTTTGGAAAAGTGTGGGGGTTGTACAAAAGGCCATTTCCCTCATAGCCACTGTGGGCTCCCTATCTCTCTCTCTCTCCCTCTCCCAGTCCTTCTCCTTCACCCCTTTCTGATGGAAAGCAAACTGGGTTCTGTCTCCAGGGGCAAGCATGCATATATTGTGACTGTTCAGCTGGGCTGAGGAGAGGTGGGGGATCATTTATGACCTTAGCCTGAGCAATTTTGGACAAGCCCCTAATCTCTAAAGGATAAAAATCTGAAATTTTCCCCACTGCAAAAATGCAAGCACTGCAAATGAGTACTAATAATAAAAACAGAAAAAAATTCCAAACTTCTAGAGTTCTATTTTCTAGTTATAGTTACAGCTAAACAAACAAGCAGACAAAACAACAAAATGCAGATATCTACTCTGAAGTCAGAAAGAAAATCCCATTGATTTGATTAATTTTTCTAAAATGTTTGGAAGCAACCTGAACTTAAGTAATATTTAATACATAAATTAATATTACCACACACATTATTGTTAAGCAAATATGTAATTTTTAAAGTACATTGTTCAGAGAGTTTCAGTCTAAAATATGTGCAGTGAAAATGCTTGAGTCTATTGGTCCATCATACTTGAACCATATATATGCAACTACACAGCTGTACAAAATGACAAGAAAAAAATAAGCAATAACTGCAACTATAGTTATAACTTTATACATACTTATGAGTGAATATGGTTTTAAATCTACATACGAATGAACCTTTTCCTGGGACTCTGGGGTGCTATGGGCTCCTTCTAGGGAGTCTTGCCCTGAACAAATAACTGAACAATACAGGCACAAAAGGTAAAGAGGTTTTACATTTATTAAAGCATGTAATTTCATGTATACTTTCTTTATTTACCTCCCCAAAAATCCAAGTGATAAATACAGGCAGGCAGAGATAAAGTTTAAAAGGCATTTCCTGCATAATGATGTCTTCATCAGGCACTTCTAACTATCTCTAAGTAAATTTACATGTACTTTCTGACAATCCCATTACCCTTTTTTGTTCTGGCAATAAATAGGCTTCTCAATGTGAACACAATTAACAAATGCACACATAATATAGAAGGTCAGTTTTCATTAAGTTAACATATGTCATGTTGAAGACTTTAGTAGGTAATAAATGCATTTGCCTTGCTTTCATGTGATTACTGATTGACATTTTTACCTTTTTTCTTAAAATATTATGGGAACTGTAAAGCCTCACATCCTGGGATGGAGAAGTGAGACAGGACGATCTGTTCTGGGGGAAATGTTAGCTGCCTTTCTTATCGATCTGACAGCTCAGTCTGGCTGCACTATACAGTCTGTGATGATTGTAGAGTCAGGGAAATGTCCACAAGATGGCAGTTCTTGAGTCTGGGATAACTTCGTCATCACATATTACAAATATATCCACCAAGTCCTATTTTACACTAATGAGCTAAGCTGGCTGCAGCAATTAAAATTAACACACTTGAAAAATTAATTTGTTACTTTATTTATTAGATAGATATCACAGTAAGCTTTTAAACATAAAATCAGCCTCTTGCCACACGATATTATTATATCTATAGTATCAAAAACTGAATTAATACTGTTCATATAATTCTTTCAAAATGAATCTGCTTGCATTCAGACGTGTGAATACAGCTATAATGTAGGAACAGCAATGCTGATCTATAAAATACATGTGAAGTCAGTCTTTTAGGGTCATAGTGGTCTTGTCTATGAAGCTGAAAGTTTTATAGCAGGCAAATATCTCTTTCTCTAGAAGGTGGTTGCACAGCTAATGCATGAATGAATGCTCAAGCCCCACAGAAAAGTTGAAAGAATAATGTTATGAATATTGACTGACATTTCCAAGTTCTTAACATTATATTTAATCTGTATTTGTACATACAATTATTTAATGGGTATATATATATATATAACACATGGTTTCTGCTGAACAATTTCAGCATGATGTAGATATGATATTTCATCTTTAAATGTTGCAGCATATATCTCCTGAGAATAAGAATATTCTCTTATCAAAACAGAATGACATTACCACTCCTAAGAAGAGTAAATTTAACTCATTAATGTCTAATACACAATTTATGTTCAAATTTCCATAATTGTCAAAGGAGTCATAGCTGTCCCCATAACATTAAGCAACTATAATATTGTTTCTTTCTTTTTTTTTTTTTGGTTTTTCTCCGGTACCGGGAACTGAACTCATGACCTTGCGCTTGCCAGGCAGGCGCTTTTGCCACTGAGCTAAATCCCCAGCCCTATAATATTGTTATATGAAACTCTTTGAGTTAATGGCATGGTTTAAAACTTGAAATATTTCAAGGATGTTTTCCCTAAGAAATGAGAAATCTCCTGTTCAATTACAATGGCTTTTGATAGCAATACTGCTATTCTTTTTGGTTTGAGAGAAAGGAAGCAATGTGTGAGTGTTTGGGTTTGTGTGTATGTGTGTGTGTGTGTGTGTGTACTTGTGCATATGAGAATTTACATGGTAGAAGAACTATTGAGGAAATAATTGTGGACCCAGATCAAATCACTATTTTTTTTCAAGGAGAGGCCAAGATATCCCTTCTTGGAAACTTATCCTTACAAACTCCCTAAAATTTATACTTCACCTGATTTTTATTCTTCTTTTCATAACTGATATCTTGAAAGAACAATTTATGCCTTGACTCTGTGTCCACCACTGTCACTCAAAAACAAGAAGAAAGAAGGAAGAAGGCAGATGTGAGTATTCAAAGGCATCAACTACAATCCTGAACCATCTTTAATTCATGCCTGATTTAGCTTCTTTTCTGTTCCAAAGCTTGGACCTTTGGAACAGTCTCTTGATTTTATCGCTGTTCATGACCTGTTTGGGCTTCTCAACTGATTTGTCTGGCACATACTCCCCAGATCCTCCTGCCGGACACCACCCTTGTATGGACCCCTGGTGTCCTGACCCCTAGTCTGTGGCTCTGAATCATTTCAGAAGTTCTTCCCTGGCCTGAAACTCAGACAGGTTGATACACATTTGCATGTTAAAGTTCTCAAAGGAAAAGCCTAATGTAGCTATGTTCAACATAACACAGAGAAATGAAGACAGAATAGTTCTTAAAAAGTATCAAAACATTACAGAGAATTTGGGAGGGAATGACTTCACAATCTCAATCCCTTTTATAGATGTTCTTAAGTGGTAGTGTATCCTCACCCTTTCTGGGGTAGCAGCCATTGTTCTTTCCTCCTCTTGGAATATACCATAATCAAGTAGAATGTGATGTCCTTCCAGGAAAAGTTTTGTAATAAGTAATAACATTTCTGGCTGTCAGATAAAACATAAGACAACATACCTGCTTTCCCGATTGCCTTGATATAAGGAATGAGGAAGAGGTATGTGCAAGAAATGTAAAAATCAGAGAGAAATGCACAGGGATTTGCATGGAAGAGATATGATTCAAGTGGCTTATTTTCTAAATTGAAAATATTATTATTTCAGCTTTCGAAAATTGCATTTGATTTTTCAGGTACTTTTTTCTTTCTTCTTAGGAAATGCTTGTCCCCAAACCAGGCTCAGAGCAAGATGTAAAAGCAGTGTATTTAAGATGATGGATTCATGGAAAGGATAGCATTTATAAGCATATATTTTGCCATTATGGGGCATCGTATTCGCACCACAAGGTGCTAAGTGCTGGATTGTTTTGTTCTTAGGGTTCTAGACAACTTGCCGGAACTCTTCCCAAATACTTTGTGACATTTCAAAGTTTCTTAGCTATTTTGTTTGCTCATTTTGTCTCTTTAAAGAGAATGAAATGATTCTTGAGGCATACTGTAGACTTAGGTCATGTCAGTGTATCCAAAAACATGGGACATCTAGCATTGACTCACAGCAAAACAACTGACTCAGTGAAGTGTGTTTTCCAATATGTGGACTTCACTTTCTGAACTGACCTTTGGTGTTACTCTCAGGGCAGTCAGTTATCTGTGGTCTTTGTTCATTTTCCTTCTTTTCCTCTCAGCTGACCACCACAGTCTTGCCTACACCTCTCTAACAATCCTGCACTAGGTTTGTGTAATGTTGAGGTAATGTTAAGAATGGGTGTGGACAAGATAATGAAAACTATCTCAAACTTGGAGTAATTTCAAGTAGTAGCTCTTCTGCAAGCTAGTGATCTCAGACTTGCTGAGCCCATTAGCGGCTGTGGGGAGAGTGGCTGCAGAGTAAGGAGTCACATAGTCAGGAAATGATGCAGAGCTTCTGTGGAGAGAATGCAAAACACACTCAGCATGGGTCTCTTTCTCCCCGGCACAACTCCAACCCATACCAACAAATGGACTGTTTAAAACTAGCATCTTTTTGAATGAGGTCCAAGATTTAAATGAAGAGTGATACTATCATATAGAAGTTTTAAAAATGATTAAAGGCAGAAACATCTTCGTCATTTACTGAATCCCTCTCATGTGCCAGAGAGAATTCTAGAGCATTTACACAATGGGTCAAATTGATCTCTCCCAGCCCTGTGAAAGAGGTATAGTTTGATATGACCAATACCGTTTTATGATATGGAATTTACAGACCAATGTTGCTCTGGAGCTGTGTCCTCCTATTCAACCTGAGGAGCCCAGATTAAATAGCCTAGTTCTTTTGAAGTCCAAATTGCATTTTACCACTTCCTGGGCTGAACCAATAAGCCTTAAATCACATCAGAATCAATACACCGCAGTGCTGTTGATGGCGGAGTGATCAGCCCCGGGGTCACCATCCAGTATGTTTTAGGACAGCCGATAATAATGGCAATCAAAGCGACAGTGAAGTGATGAGCTTGAGTCAACAGGTATGATTGTGCATGTGCACCGACCAGCTGAGTGGAGAACTCATCAGCTTTTTCCATGTCTGACTGGATCAGAACGAACCTGCTTTATCTCTGAGATGTGCTGTTACCTCTCTATCACCACTCCCAACATAAGGCGTGATTGCTAGTACACATCAGGTTTTCTTTACTCCAATTCTACCATCTTGCTCTTCTGAGTAAGATTATTTTATATCATTGCCCCTATTAGAGTCCTATCCTCTAGAACAGGGATTCTGAATTTGTGTATTAGGTACCTATTCAAGAAGTTTATTGTACATGTGCTTCTAAAATGCTGATTCTTTCTGGCCTTGCATATAAATTAGAAAAAGACAATGCTTCATTTTTTCCTTTGGGGTCACACACTTATTCCAATGTACTGATTTAACAGAGAAATACACTTTTGTATTATCTTCCTACTGAAAAACATTTTCTTCTTTCCTCTGTCTGTAATATAAATGCCTTGTGTTTGTTCAGAGAACAGTCTAAGCAGCCCGGAAGCAAGGCTCAGATAGCCAACAATTAGCTAACAAACACCTGTGTGACGTGATGTTTCTAGCAAATAAAAACAATTTTTAAAAGATTATACTTTTTGCATTCATGGGGTTTATATTTTGTAGAAATCACTAGTAATTTAAAAAGAACAATAAAAATGAGAGAATAAACTATATTGTGATAAATGCTGAGAAAATGTAAAACAATGAGGTTAACTCTAAATCACTGTTTTTTAAAAATTTACATGTATTATGTACTGATGTACTATGTGCATTATGAAATATGTATAACAACATAAATTAAAAGATTAGATGGAAATAAATATGAATGGAAATCCCCCAATATCCACCTCATTAGGTGATCTCACAACTCTTTGTGTATCATGGTCATGCTTGACAATAAATCTTTCTGTGTTGTTGTGAATCTTTATTCTGTGCTATCCACAAGCAGAAACCACTAGCAACATGTGGCTATTGAGTCTTTAGAACGTGGCTAATGAGATTGAAGAGTTACATTTTAAATTGTTTTTCATTTTAATCCATTTTGATTCAAATAGCCATGAGTGATGGGTGGTTGTGGGACAGCACAGTTTGGGAGGAAGCACAGTTCTCTAAGGGCACAAGGCCTGGAGTAAGTGGCATGTTGTGTTTGATTTTGATCTATGACATCCACTTTACCCACAGACATTAAACTACAGCTAACCTTCAGCCCATTAGATCTGGATTATTGACAAGCCTTTTCCACTCAGCCTCTGATAAATCTTTTTCTAAATTCCAGGATGCCTAATTAACTTTGCTTTTAGTTATTTATTACATTTCTGCAGCGATGTTCTTATCTATGTCTGTAGTGAGATTGCTCAACCCACTTGACCTTATTTATGCACTGCCAGACATGGCTACTCTGCCTACATCTCTACAGACCCCTGGATATTGTCCTAAGGACCACTGCCTCTGCATTATGACAATGCTTCCATCAGATTCTGCAACAATAGGTGTTATCCCTGAGATTCTGGGTATGCTGTGAAGCTATTCTTCCTTTCCAAACACTTTCTGGAGCTTAATTTAAAAAGCAAGCTCATCTTACACTACTGTTTGAGGCCAGTGTGTTCTATTAAACAGCTGTGTAAAATCTCTCCTGAAAGAGTACCCTCTGTGTTTAATATCAGATTAAGTAATCCTTCTGGATTGCTACTTGCATATCCAGAGGATAGTGATACTAAATATGCAAAGATTATTTGAGAATGTCTTGAAGAAGAGTTGGTGTGAGTGGAAATATCAAGTTCAGACAGATGGCTGCCTCAGGCTGTGAAGTTCCATCAGGCAGCTGTCACTTCACAGAAAGCTTCTTGAGAAAGACACCTGTACCAGGGGGTGTAGAAGACTGTCCAATAGGAGGTGAGTGGTAAACAGCTTTAAGTAAGGAGTGCTTGGTCCTCCAAAGTTCCACAACCAAACAGATCCATGTCTGGAGATGTTTCATTCACAGAGCTTGACTGCACACATGCAGAAACTCAGCAGATCATGCAAGAGCCCCAGATACAGCAACCACATCAAAACTCCTGGATTCAGCCTGGAACCTCCCTGTCTGACAGGTGCAGTCACCAAAGCTAAAGCTCAGGTATTATTTTTCCAGGTAATCACATAAGCCTGGTAAGATTGATGTGAAATAAACATGAATTCTAAGCATACATGTTTTAAAGTAATCTTAAGCAAAAACAGCTACAGAGAAGGGTCATGTCCAAAAACTTTTTTTTTTAGCAAGACAAGAAAAAAAATCATGATGTCGTGGACCAGAACAAATAATCTCAACACAAGAGGCAATATTAAATATTAAACATAAAAGGAGAAACAAGTTGATTAGAAAACAATATGAAGAACAGAATTGATAAAAGAACTGATTCTTTAAATAAATGAATAAAGTGTTCAAGTTAGATAACTTTGAAAAAGAGGAAATGGTTGTAATTCATAAGAAGATACGTAAAATTCTATAATATGCTCTAATATCTGAATGAAATATATAGCATTGCAAGAACATGTGAACTGCTGTCACTGATTGAAAAAGGGAAGTTAATGTAATGGACTTCAAACTATAAAGAAAGTTAAGAAGAAAAGAGCATAAATATCAATGAAAATCAGTCCTGTGGGAGTTTTAACATTCTTTAAACCTTTACCAAATAGGGAGTATAATGGCAATGCCATGTACTGTACCTGTGTAAGGCACCTTGAACCTACATGTTGTCTTCTTGCAGGAGCTGTTACCAGCAACACTCTTGATGGTTCAAAAATTCAGTATTGTATCTGGAGCCAGAAGTGATTTCAGAGAAAGCAAATCTATTTCTTCTGTGCTCCAGGCCAAAGTGAAAGATCATAAGCAAGAATTTTGTGTACATAACAGAGTCTAAGCGTCAAAGGACACTGGCAAGAGGTTGACCTCATGCCTTGTATAACAGAGCTATTCAAGTTACCATGTAATCACTTTCATCTCATCAGTAATAAAGCTACTTTGGATAGCCTTTCAAAAACCTTTGACAGTTCTTTATTCAAAAGATATTTTAGCCACACCTATTATAAACTCTCTGATACAAAAAATAGGAAAGCTCTGGGCTACTCTACGTCCAACTACATGGGCAGGACTATCTGTGTCATGTATCAGTGCAAAGATAAGAAGAAGTTACTGCTAGGATTAGGGAAATATAGATCATAATTTTAAGGCAGGTGGAGAATGAAATAAAAAAAACTGAACATAAATATACACATATTACTGTTCTAGTATTTTCAAAATTCAGATTAAAATACAAATGAGCAGAACATATTTCAAACAGTGTTTGACAAAACATTAAACAGACATAACAGTATAATCCTCAAAATAATATATATCCTACAAAAATTAGGGGCATTTAAATACATTATAAGTTACAAAATATGAGCTGAACTTAAAATAAAGAATCTATAACAATTTTTAAATGTGGAAACTATATCGTTAAGCAATGTGCTTAAAATGATACAAGATTAATTATAAGAGGATAAATATATTCCACAAAGCATATGGAACCAATAATACAATCATCCCTCGCTATATTGCAATTCACTTGTTGCAGCTTCACTGTATTGTGGATTTAAAAAAAACATCTAATTCTATATCGTGGAGTTTTTGCTATATTGTGGAATTTTGCAATATATAGGTATTTATATAATATTTATGATTTTAATTATTTTTGCCTAAAAAATTAAATACAATATAAAAATATAAAATGTTAATTCAAACATATTAAAAGAATATTAAATCAAAATAAAATATGGTATTTCATCAGTGGGTGAATACCATACTGTACACAATGGAAATACAGTATGCCACTACCACTTGCACACGTTTGCCAACGTGAGATTATACACTGCACAGTATTGGCTGATGGAATGGAAGGCAACCAACCACAGCACTGTTCTGTGTTCCAGGCACTGATTGGCTCAGTGGCTATAACATCGGTCTATTTCTTTCCCACACTGTACCTATACATTTAGCATCTCTCTTTGTCCACTTCACAATGAGTACCCATATAGAATTTTACATGTTGTTAAAATTATGTAGGTTTAAGAGTGTATAAAGTGTTTAAGAGCATATGAAGTGTTTATAAGAGTGTGGGAAAGGTTAATAAGAGCGTGGGAAAGGTTTATAGGAGTCTGGGAAGGGTTTGTAAAGCCTTAAAATATATATAAATAATAAAATAAATATAACACCACTACTTCGTGGATTTTCACCTGTTGTAGGGGTCTCTGGAATGTAACTTCTGTGAAAGGTGAGGGACCACTGTAAAACATGGTCCTCAAACTTAGTGTCTGTACCTGTTACTGCTAATTCATGGCAAGCCATCCAAATCAGTGACATAAGCAAACAAACATTTCTGCAGACGTTGTGGTCAGGAATTGCAAGGGACTTCAGATATGATTTATCCATGCTGTACAGTGTCTTCCCTGTCACTGAGAAGATCTGCTTTTACTCTGTTCAGTCTACCAAAATAAAATACCATCAAGCTGGGGGTTACCAACAAGAGAAATTTATTTCTCATTATTCTAGAGGGTAGAAACACGAGATAATTTTCAGCATAGTAGGGTTCTGCTTGGAGCTCTTTCTGTTAGTGACTTCTTACTTTTCTTTATAGCCTCACATGGCAGAAAGAGAAAGACAGAGAGAAACATAAAGAGAAACAGAGAGAGAAAGAAACAGAGAGAGAGAAAGAGAGGACACACAGGGTATGTTTTTTATCATGAATGGCTGTTAGACTTGTCAAATGCTTTATCTGCCTCTATTGACATGATCCTGTGATTTTATTCTTTGACTCTGTTGACATGGGAGTATTGCTTCCCTTTTAGTTTCACTGAAGGAATAATTGTGGAAAGTAGCTGAAGCTGGAAGTCAATCACATGTGTTAGACTATAGCAAGACCATCCCTGAGAACATGGAATGCCTGAGATGACCCATGTGAATAAGCTGTTCCAGCTCCCAGAATGTAAGGCACCCGAGGTGAGCCCGGCAAATTAGGTGTTAACCAGAGGGGTTTCAATTAACAATAACCTCCTGAGTGTATAAATAAACATGTCTAGTCATTGGGTATTTTTTTTTTTTCCTACCAGGAGAGGATGCTCCACTTCACCTCAGCTTTCTGCATCTTGACTCTTGTTTTTCTTCACCCTCCACTGTCATGTCTCCAGACTTTCAAGAACTGTGCTGGACACAGTAATTGGCTCCTGAAACAGGGACTTGGAATATGGGGAAACTCATCATAACACCTCTGAGAGTGCATGTACAAAGAAAACAGGCTCACTGGAGCAAAAGAGCAAAACAGGCTCATAAGAAGCATAGGGGAAAGAGATGTACTGATATTATCAACATTGATTTCATCAGGTGTAAAACATGGGACAAACAGGTTCTCAAGAACAATAGATGTATATATAAAGGCTTGTTGTATTATTGATTCCCGTATTTGCTTTATTGCTGTGGACCTGGATCAGGGAGTGTCTTGATGATCTTATGCCTGTTGTGATGACCACAGAGGATTTGGCTAAAAGTACTATTTTAAAACTAGTCCCAAGCAGAAAAAAGGATAGGGGAGCAACAGTCCCTCCAATAGAGTTTAAATCCTTAGCTTTGCTCAGTCAGATAAGGAAGGAGCTACGAGGGACAAAGAAGCCCCTTCCCCACTAGACTGTGACTTGCATTTCACAAGTGCCCCAAAGTAAAACTGATAACCTTAACTGCACCAAAAATGTCTACTGCTTTGTGAGTTCAGAAAATTTTGCTGTGTCATGGGCTGAGACTTCCACCCTTCATAAAATAGTCATCCTTTCTTTCTCCCTTGCAACTGGCACTAAAAGAAGCTGGGGTAGTGGGAGACTCCCTGGAGGGTTTTCAACATTTCTACCCTGTGGCTGAACTCCGAGATCCCAATAATCCGAACACAATTTGAAATCCTTATACAAGTTATTTGTAGCCTAAATGAGTAAGCTCACTTAGAATGGAGTGTTCAAGAATGAGAAGGTCTTCTATTGAGTCCTCCAAACACAGCTCCTCCAACTTCAATTGACCACAAATTTCTTGCAAATACAAAATAGAAAAGGTGTAGATGTGGGGAGTAACTGAAGCTAGAGACTAATCACACATGTAGGGCTAAAGCAAGGCCAGCCCCCAAAGCATGGAATGCCTGAGGCAAGCCATATGAACAAACTGTTCCAGCTCACAGAATGTGAGGCACCTGAGGCAAGCCAGGCAAATAAGTTGTTAGGCTGAGGGGTTTCAAATTACAATAACTTCCTGAGTGTATAAATAAATGCCCTGCAGTCACTGGGTGCTTGTTTCTCTCCTCCTAGGACAGGAGCCTCCACCTGACCTCAACTTTCTGCATCTTGACCCTTGTTTTTCTTCATCCGTCACTGTTCCCCCTCCAGAATTTCAAGAGCTATGCTGGATGCGACGTTATGACATTAGATTTCTAAATGTCTTTTAGAATTCAGCAGTGAACCCATTAGGATCTAGGCCTTTTTTGTTGGTAAGTTTTTAATTACACCTTCAATTTTGTTTACTGATACTGGTTTACTTATAATTTTTATATCTTCTTGATTCTGCTTTGGTAATTTATATGTATGCAGGAATCTGTCAATTTTATCTGTGTTTTCCATCGTATTAGAATGTGTTATTTAAATAGGTACTGATGATATTGTATATTTCCACAGGATCTGTTGGGACTTCACCCTTTTCATTCATAATGGCATGGATTTTTTTCTTTTGTTTCAAGGTTGGCCAAGGGTTTATCAATTTTATTTAATCTTTTAAAAAAGTAACTCTTCAATTTATAGATTCTTTGTAATTTTTTATTAGTTTGAATTGCTTTAGGTTCTGCTCTGATCTTTATAATTTCCTCTCTTGTACAAGATTTAGGCTGATTTGTTCTCTTTTTCTAGAAGTTTGAAGCTCAACATTGAGTTGTTTATTTGAGCTTGCTTTGTTTTTCTGATATGGGAATTCACTGCTCTAAATTTCTCCCTTTAAGACTATTTTCATTGCATCGTATAAATTCTGGTATGTTGTATTGGCATTATCATTTCATTATACATACTGTTTAATTACTTTAATTTTATTTGTGACACATTGGTATTTTAGGAGGGTGTTATTTAATTTCCATGTGTTTCTGGGGTTTTTATAACTCCTTTTGGCAATGATTTCCCATTTCATTTCAGTATGATTTGATAATATGCATGGGATAATTTCAATTTCTTTGTATTTACTTAAGCATGTTCTATGGGCTAGTATGTTGTCTATTTGGAGAATGTCCCTGGTGTAACTGAGACAAATATGAATTCTGATATTGTGGGTACTATAGTCTATAGACATCTATTAAGTTCATTTTTTCACAAGATTGTTTTAATTATGATATTTTTTGTTGATTTTTTTGTCTGGTTGTTTTATCTAATTGCAAGAGTAGTGTATTAAATTCCCCCATCATAATTGTATTAGTGCTTATTTCATTTTCCATATCCATTCATATTTGTTTTACATAGCTGTGTGCTGTGGTATTTGGTGCATGTATATTTATGATTGTTATCTTTTCCTCTTAGAGTTTTCCCTTGAAAATCATGTAGTGACCTTCTTTGTCTCTTTTGATCAGTTTTGATTTGAAGTTCACTTTGTTTGCAGGTAGAATAGTTAGCCCCATTTTTTCATGTTCCTGTCACATGAAGTATTATTTTCCATCCTTTGACTTTTAGTCTATG
>NW_004955510.1:1027290-1031060 GCF_000276665.1 Chinchilla lanigera
TTTTTTCATCATTTACAGCTTTTGGATTGATTTTTCATGGTCCTTTGCTATTTTTAAGAAATATTTCTTTTCATAGTCATTAACCATGATCCTGTTTCCAAATCTAATATTTTTTTCCTCACCTTGGTGCAATCAGTTGCACATCATTTCAATGGAATTTTTAATTTCTGGGATTTCTGTTTGATTCTGTTCATGTGTTCCATTTATTTCCTCTGTTAGTCATTCATGGATTCAATCATTATCCTAAGCTCCTCTATTTCTTTTTAAACTGAGCATGTCCTTTATTTTGATAGTCATTTCTTTTTTTACATAAGAGGTATTTCTAGTCTGATTTTCTCTATAGATTCATTCATCTTGGTTTCTTCTCCTCCTCCTTTTCTTCATCCTTCTCTCTTCATCCTCATCCTCCTCCTCTCCTTCTTCTCCTTCTTCTTCTTCTCCTGGCATCATTTCAGAAATTTTTGCAGGTGAGAGTTGCTTTTGATTTCCTCTATTTTACTGTCCTCTGGACTTCTCCTGGGCAGCCTGAAGGTCTGGGGTTGCATTTGCTTTTGTGTCTTATTTTTTAAATTTTATTTTATTTTCTGTGTTGATGTTTGTGATTTTCTTACAGTAGACAGCTTTATCACTAGTATTTTTAAAATTTTATTTTATTTTCTGTGTTGATGTTTGTGAATTTCTTATGGTAGACAACTTTATCACTAGTATTTAAGCATCTCTAGGAAATGTCTATATCTCAGAGATGTCTTCTGTGAGTAGCTGGCTCTTGGTGTTTGTGTCTGTCCCAAGATTCTACCTTCCTAATTTATTTGGAATGAGAAGTTCCTATTTGGCTCGGCACCCACTCCTTTGATACTGGACTAGAGTAATAATTATCACCCCAGAGAATCACAGTGTTATCATACAAGGGAGAACAGCTAATTAAAACAGGTATGACACCCTGGCTAAAGCAGTACAATTAACAATAACAATAGCATTGAGAACAGTCTAGAAACTGACAAACTGTGGTAAGTTATAATTTAGTATCCTTAAATATAGGAGCAAGATCTGCAGTTCTATAACAAAATCCAACATACATCAAGAAATTTCATGAAATGAATTTCCCCTTAATACAGTGATCATACCCAGTGTGTGTGGGAACTTTAACATGGTTAGAGAACAAAGTAGAGAGAAACCTGAAGAAAAATATATTGGAAGGAAGACTGGAAAGCAAAGGATGGTCACCCAAGCTTCGGGAAATGGGAGCCAAGGACAGGAGAGAAAGCATGAAGGAGAAAGCGAAAGAACACCAGAGCAAGCCAGAAAGACTAGAGACAATGTTCACTCACATGCAAATGTCAAAAAGTCAAGAAACAAATTTGAGAAAAGAAAGAAAAAAGCAGAACAAAATGAGCAATAAAAATAAAAACCTAAATAAGAAAAAAAAAAAAACAGGAAAAGAGAAAAATAAAACTTAAAAAAACCATAAAATTTCTCTGATGTCCATACTTTCAGTTAGTGTCCAATTCAGAGCCCCAAACTGCTGGGTAACCCTACCAAGACTGCTCTAAGATTACTGTGGTGTTTGGCGCTTATTTTGGCCTCCAGATGTGGGAGCTGCAGCCAGAGTCTTCAGCCAACTACTTTCTGTATGTCTTTCAGCACTCCACCCATGTCTCTTAACCCTGTTTGTCTCTGTATCACTCTCCCAGTTTCTGGGTGCCCTCAGACATAGACAGCCCAAGGGTGCTCCCAGTCCCATGTACAATTTGCCCTTCCTCATCCTTGCACTGTCTTCATGTGTTTATCCTTTCACCCTATTAGTCACAGAACATGGGTGTGGTTCTGTCACTGTACTGGAGACAGCCAAAGGCTGCTTGGTCCCCTTTCAACCTCCTGTCAAGTGTGGGGAGTGCTAACCTCTCACTCATTGCCCTGCAGCCGCCCAAGCTTGCTTAAATCCCTCATGTCCATGTTCCTCTCTCAAGCCACTGGTCACAAGGCAGGAAGGGTCCTGCTATTCCACTTACCACTTTCAATTCCTCTGCTGTGATCCCTAACCTTGGGGTTGCAAGGGGTTCTAGTTAGCCACTGTGGCACACAAAACAAAACAAAGCAAAACACAAGAACTGGTGGCCCACTGGGGAGGGAGCAATTTTCTGGTCACTTGCCCCTGTGTGAGCTGGTGAAATTTGCTGCCAGGCTCAGTGTCCTCTCTGTGGAGGAAGGCTAAAGGGGTGAGTTCCCTTCTAGCTCAAATGTATCCTGTGTGGCCTGATTTAGCCGCACTACTTTAGTCCATCAGTGTTTTGGAAACCTTCCACAATGGCCGTTCCTGCTCTGCACACGGACAGCAGATCCAGGGCAGCCTGGTGAGCTGTTTTGCTGTTTTATAAAGTCCTATGCCTATGTTTTGCTTGATCTGCAAGTCTCTTATTTCAGATTGATTTTAGCCTCAGGATTAATGTCCCTCCCCTTCTTTGAATTACCTGTTTTTAGTTCATTTTCTCTGAGTAACATCAATATGGTTCATCCTCTATTCAGTCGTGTTGAATTCACTTTCACTTCATTTTGATATACCCAGAAGTGGAAAAGCTGGATCATATGGCAATATATTTGTAGTTTTTGGAGGAACTTATATACTGTTCTCAATAAGGTTCTACTAATTTGCATTTCCATCAAACTTATGTAAGAGTTCCTCTATATCTTCACCAGCATTTTGTTTTTGATTTGATTTTTTAATAATGGCCATTCTAACTGGAGTGAACTGGTATCTCCTTGGAGTTTTGATTTGCATTTCCCTGTTGGCTAAAGATACTGAGTATTTTTTCATGTTGTTTTGCCATTTGTACTTCCTTTTTTGAACTAATTAGGCTTTTTCTCAGTTTTAGATTGTATTACTTCATTTCATTTTGTTAAGTTTTTATTTTTTTATATATTCTGGATGTTAATCTTTTTTTTCTTTTTGTTTCCTTGCCAGTATTTATTATTTGATTTCTTTTTTTTAATTTTAAAAATAAAAGGAGGAAAACATTAACAGACAGACAACCTTTTACAAATAGCGAAAGAACAGCACAGACAATACAGAGTTACAAACAAAGTGGTAGGAAATTAACAATGCTTGTTGTATTAGATATTGATATCTTCAAAGTGGTTTCTCATGAAAACAGAGACATGCAAAATTGATCAATCAAGGACTCATTGACAGTTTCTTTCAGCAAAGAAATAGAAGACAGTAGAACTACTGTTAATCTTTTGTCGGAAGAGTGTTGATAAAGATTTTTGTCCCATTCTGTAGGTTGTCTCTTCACTTTGTTACCTTGGCTGCACAGAAGCACTTTAGCTTGATTTAATCCCATTTCTGTATTTTTACTTTTGTTGCCTGTGCTTTGAGAATCATCTTCAAAAAAATTGTGTCCTATGAAAATGCCTTGAAATGTTCCCTTGTATTTTCTTCTAGTCATTTTAGAATTTCAGGGGTTACACTTAGGGCTCTGATTTATTTTGAGTTGTTTTATTTGTACAAGGTGAAAGGTAGGGATCAAGTTTTAATAATTAGTTTTGCCAGCACTATTTGGGGGGATGTCCTTTCTTCAGTGAATGCTTTTAGCACTTATGTTGAGCATGAGTTAGTTGTAGATGCGTGGGTTTACTTCTGGAATACTGTATTTATTCCATTGGCCACTGTATCTATTTTCATGCCAATATAGGGCTGTTTTAACTACTATGTTCTTGTAGTGTTTCTCAAAATCAGGCATTGTGGGGCTGGGGATTTAGCTCAGCAGCAAAAG